>NW_015117689.1:0-14975 GCF_001443285.1 Poecilia latipinna
TAAATAAAACCCGTTTTTTTTTCCTCTGCTCATTTTTTTCCCCCCTTCCCCCAAAAAAAAAAAAAAAAAAAAAAAACACGTGCAAATGTGTCTCAAAGACTGTGAGAAAAAAAAAAGTACTCACTGAGACAACCTTCAAATCTTCTAACAACACTGAACTATCAGAGGGAGAAATCAAGTTTGGAATGCAGTTTACCACACAATAATTCATGTGGATGTTTATTAAGCAGCAATGCAGATTGAGAAAGACAGAGGAATTAAGAGGGATCGGCTGCAGATGACAAGTGCAGATTCAATATAAAAAAGCTCAAATAAAGGCAGCCCCGTTTGGTGCCCAGTAGGTCACATTTATTTGCCGTCTCATTGAATTTCAAGGTCCATCTTTTATTCATCAACTTTGAGCTTCAGAACAGTCAGGCAAACAGGCAATTTGAAAATGTCAACTGTTTATTTTTAGTTTGACTACTTTTAAGTTCATGTGCGGTCATTTGTCAGGGTTGATCAAGCTAAAAATATGGCAATTAAGTTCAACAGACAATTTCTTGGCGAATCTGTAGTCTGCAGTTAATGACCGTAAGCAACCATAGCAAGTGTTATGGTTTTCCACTTCAGAGGTAAAGTAAATGGAGCATGGTTTGATTGTAATGTTGAGGGCAGGAGTTTTGCTCTTAGCCTCAGTCAGATGCACTAGTCCAGAGACGGGCTGAAATGCTTGTAAAACAAGATAAAATATTTGGCTAAACCAAAGCAGTCAGTTTTCTGAATTTACAACAAAATATGTGTATTTTCAAAACAACAAATCAGAAGCAGCACACTGGGTAACTGTAGCAGTCACTGGATAACAGCAACCACAGTGATTCCCATTCAAAGCATCTTATTTCCAGCTTGTGCCAAAAACAGGAAGTTGAAACAAGGAGGGTGGAGAAACACAAGGAGGAAGTAGCTGACGCACATTTTCCAAAGCTTTATAAAGGGAGAACTGAGTTGTATCTGGACAGCAACATGGACAAAAGTGTCTGTGGCTACTTTTAAACCAATCACAACTCACCTCAACAAGGCCAGGGCCGCAGACAAGTAGCATCCAAAACTACAAACTGAATTCTGGACCAAATATCAAAACCAAAATGGGTACTAATAAAACAATATTATATATATATACATAAAGGAGATTCTGAAATCTCTCGTTCCTGTGTATAAGAGGAGTGCAACGACCAGAGAGCACCAATGGCTAAGCTTCGCAGCATGACCATATCCTGTGTTGAAACAGGAAAGAGCCTAATTGCAGACCAGAACAGATGTGTATGCAAACTGACAGAGCCCAATTTGTCTGAGGCTAGGCTGCTCTGGTGAATCCAAAGGGAACACGCTTCTTTCCTTTTTGCCCTCCTTTATTTCTGCAACACCAACTCTCAGCCACACTTGCTGGCAAAGTGGTAGAGGAGAGACAAGCGAATGCTATTCTTATCTCGATCCAGGAGTGAAGAATGCCTGCGAGCTATTCAGGAGCTTTAGCATCAAACTCTTCAAATCTTTATTCTTAAGGGAGTTGAGTGGTTCTCAGTAAGGCCTTGTGACTTCTCAGTCTTCTGCTGGTGAATAAAGAATCATGCCGCTTTATGCACTTTTGAATGGAACAATAATTCTACAAGAAAATAACAAAACCTTGGAAAGAAGATCCAGGAGATGCAACACAGCTGTATTTGAAACTAGGTTTATTACAACGAACAATAGGACATTTCAGGACAAATGTACATCCTCTGCACTGAAGATCTGTATCACAAGTCAAATTTAAAAGGTTTTGGAGACCTTATTTATTCTGGAAAGACTGCAGAGATAGGGGTGAACCAACGATGCCATCACTGGGAATTTAAGAGCAAAGAAACATTGCATGAACAAACTCTCAGACAGCAGCTGAACCAGAAATGGGATAAAGGACAAAGGAAAGCACATTTTCTCTTTGTAAGCACTTCCGTTCTGCTTCACACACTTTAAATCTGCAGTGAAAAATGAAGTTTGCTTTTTAGCCGTCTGCAGGTGTTCATACAGATTGGTGATATTTATCCACTCAGATTTTCTGGGCATGAAATATGACCAGAAGTTCTCATCCAGCAGTTTGATTTCATTTCTTACTTTTGACAATTTTAGGAATCGGAAACATCCATAAAACTTGAGAAATTGACATGACCTACTAAGAGAACAGATGAAAAGAATTTGAATAAAAACAGCTGATAATCAGTGTACCCTTTAAATATTCAACTACAATTCAACTCCTGCAGATTTTCTCCCCGTGTCTTGACAGAGGAGAAGTTCTGGACATTTATTTATTGGTAAAAACTTAAGAGTTTTCACTCTTAAGTTTACAAGCAAATCTCTACCATTTTGAGGGGGCTACCCTATAATTCTGCTTGTACACTCGCACTGTAATATGCCAGGCGCAAGAAAAAGAAAAGATCTAGGTAAGTGTTCCTTTATCATGGTTCTCTGGATGAATGAAAGTTTAAACATGAATCAAAAGATGTTTTATTGTTCAGACTGCAGCAAGTAAATCTTATGACTGAGAAACCTCGGACTGAGTCATTCTCTGTGCCACGTTAATTTTAAGGCAATCTAGAAGACGGTCTAAAGGGGAAGCTTCATCGAGACGTTTCAGAATGCTGGTCATTGTGAAATGTCATCTCGTCTTTTATTTATGCTAGATTGAAATCAATAGCCCTGGCGAAAATTGAATTTAATGAGCAAGCATTAGACAATAACTCTCATTACGCTCAACAAAGAAGAGCATTGCATGCACAATACTTGCAACATTCCAACTGAATTCCACGACTGGTCAGCAAATGACACTATTCATTTGCAACAGAGAGACGTCTATATGCAACATTCCCCATCTTCAGCAACTTTTTGTTTATTGTGCTTCTGCAATCTGCTGTATGTTTTTTCTTTTAAACCTAAAATTTAGCTTCGACTAAAATTCAGCCCGCATAAAGTAAAAACAAAATTATTTTTGCTAAATGTTTAAATCAAATCATCTATTTGATCAAAAATGACAAAACATCTGAAATATGGTGTAATGAACTGAATTTATTTAGATACCCAAAATGAAGTGCTTTATCTGCATCCCTTTATTTTCATTTCCATTCCGATTCAAATCATGGTGCATCCAAGTTTAAATCGGAAAAGCATTATGTATTTACAAATCTCTGAGACAGTAATGCTGAAACGGTGCTCATTACAAAAATGTGCCACAATTCAGCAAAGGAAAAAAAAGTAGCAGGCAAATTAGCACCCATTTAATTTAGCAAAAGCCAATCAATTCAGATTTTTGGGGGGATTGCCTGATGCATCACTGAAGAGAACCAGCTACTTAAAGATGACCTGTCCTTGAAAATAATATACCACTGAGGCACATTAAGTTTGCACAGTTTCTAAAGAAAAATATTAGTTGTCCAAGATTTCTGGATTTTAATTTGCTGGATGATAATATAAAGCTGTAGAAGACATCTTAGGAAAGTCAAACCCTTGGCAGAAATGTAGGCCTGGAGCTGAAAATGGAAATGTGGTAAAGCCTCATAGACAAAAACATACAGCCAAGATTTTATTAAAACTATGGAAAACTGAGCAGCTGCTGAAGACGGTAAATTACTAAGCATGTCTAATAATAGTAACCTGTACTTGTTTTACACAAAAGAATTACAAAAATATGGCTGGGTTCAGTTTATTTTATTAATTTTAATTATAGACACATGGAGAAAATGTGTTTTAAATTTGCTAATGCTAATTGGGACACTTTGTCCAGGTAAGAATTAAACAGCGATGGAATCAAGTTCATAAATGTGTTTCTTCTCTTTTTCAGTTTTGAAACATAAGTCATATTTAGCAACAGTCTAAATAAGCAAATGCGTACACCTATCAAAATGGGAGCACAATAACAACGAGACAAGAAGCAGGAGCCGGAGTTCGTATTCACATTCTTAAGTAGACTTATTCCACTAAATGAGTCAAAACTTACATCCTCGCCTACAGTTTGTCAGACCATCACAAATATGGAGATGACGAGTTGTGATAAAAGTATCGCATCATACTATCTTATGATGTAAAGTCCTTTTAAAGACATGCTAAAAAAAAAAAAAAGCATGAGCAGAGTTTTGTTCAGCTGCATGAAGTATGCCATGACATGGTACTTCTCCTCCCCCACTTGTTGCTAGCTGAAAGAACGCTAGTAGATTCTTCCCTCACAAGAAAACCAAAGACATCTAGTTTGAGAAAGAATTTGGGATCGCAAGACACATCAACTGTTTTCACTCAAGCTCATCATAATGCTGGTATTTCCTGCCAAGATCTGACTGCTCTGTGATCTGCTGACCTATACAAGGAAACACTTTCCTGACAAACAAATGATATTTATTTAGGACATAAAACCCCTTCATTTATTTCTAGACTGCATGCAATTCAAAAAAGCTCTTGTGGTACATGGGAATTTTAGTGCAGTAAAGTTTTAGTAAAGTCCCACACAAGCAGAGCATGAAGCTCTCACTGTAAAGTGTATTGGCAACAAAGAGAAAAGTGTGGAAAAATATGGAAATACGATCTGTCGGGTATGCAAATATTCAGTACAGACTGACAATAAAATGCTTACATGGCTGAGAGTTTGCACAGAGGACAGCTTGGAACTGTCAACAACAAATGACTCGTGGCTGCGTCAAATTTCCCTCTATGTAAAGCACTTGACAGTAAAGCTGCCTGCAGCAATAAAATCCGAAGATTTAAAAGAAATAAAAACGCCACAATATTTTCAGGTTACTAATAGGTTGTTTTTCGATATATAGAGAAATATCCTTTTTGCAAGAACCTGTCAGATTTAGCATTTTAAATACAAAATGGGAGAAACTGTATTAAAAATGTAGAAAACTATTAAATTGGCCATAACCAGACTGCATTGTGCAACCCCTATTGTTTGCATGTTTTTATTTCTGATTTGCATTACAGTACACAGGGGTTTGTGTCAACCAGGAAGCAGGCTGTGGGAATAAGGGTCACGATTTGGACATCCTTACCCTCAGTGTTCTCAAATCTCTCTCATTGGCAGAGCGGTCTCCCATCCCAGCAGCCACTACGTCCACATGCTTCAGTGATCCCATAGCTCTGATGTCTGGGGTTTAAAGCTGGACTAAAACTACATTTTTATGCAGCGCTGCTTCTTCTATAAGTCAAAACAAAACTACTAAATCGTTGAACTGAAAGTAACAACAAAATACTTTTAAATAGAACTTATAGAAAATAATATTTCATTATTTAAAACATTAAAATAAACAAAGAGATGTGCCCGAGTGCGGCACATACATGAAGAATAACAGCACAACACTGCAAATTAGGAACAAAAAACTAACACCATCAGCAAAGCAGAGAAATAAAAGGCAAGGCAACTATACTACAAACTCAAAATCCACCTATTACAACTAAATCCCAAAAAATTCAAAGTTAACGATGAGTATAAAGCTATACTTTCAAATTCAAGCTGAAAAGTATCAGACAGGCATGACGGAGTGAAATAAATTAAGAGATGCTCTTGCTTACTCAGCCATGATGACTGTGGCTCTGTTTGCCATCTGCCACATCAAATGTTTCCAGCGGCCCGCCCCCCTTTTTTTTTTTTTTTTTTAGCTGCAGTGTTTTTTTTTTTTTTCCCCACTGACCTCTTTGTTTTGTCTTTTGTAGGATTCTGTAGTAACAGAAGGTTAGCTTTGGCCTTCTGGATTTAAATTATTTTGAGATTTTTAAACATTTATACTAAGTTCAAATATAGTCCAACACAACCTGAGATTTAGAGCAACAAACGCAGACATATGTCGAGATTTTTTTTTTAATTTTTTTGTTTGTTTTCACACATAGTGACTGAACATGGCTTTAAAAAAAAGAAGTCCATGTCTTGACCAGACACAGTAACAATATTGACTGCTTTCCTTAGGTTTATAATTCATACAAACAAAGATTATGTTGAGCTTTAAACCAGAAATTGCCTCTAATTCCCATGAAATCTGAGCCTTGTACACCCACTGTTCTTGGAACGGAAGGACGACAAACTGTGGCTGCAGGCTATTCCACGTTGCTCCGGACATCTCAGGAATAATCTGCCTGTCAATGCATCCCAGATCCCACAAAAGGCCTTTCAAAAACATCAATGAGGAAATTTAAATGAATCTCATTTACTTTGCACAGTTTGACAGTCCATTTTTAGGATTGGTACAAAGAAAAATTACAATGAGAACACGAGCCTATCTACTTTCCCTCTTCACAAAGAAACAAAGTATCTCCTTTGCATTGTACCCAGAAGAGTAAGCTCCAAGTTAATGTTGTTTTCTTAACTCAGGTAAACCAATAACTCTGCAACTAATGTGCCTACAACTATGAAGAGAATTTGTAATGTGTTGTAAAATACACATCTGATCAAAACAGTACTGCAGTAAATTCACAATCTACTTTGACTCAGAGGAAAATATCTCTCTATACATTATGGTTTTAATATGTCCATTTCAAAACTATATAAATTCCTGTTTTACCATGCCTGCCGTTAAAATAGCTTTTAATGACACGTCAGACCCCAAGTGGGAAATTTTGGGCAATTTTACTTCAGACCATAGCATACCCCTACTTAAGAGCAGCTGCAAGCTGTCAGTCAGCTGTGTATGTCCAAATGAAGGAGAACTGCGTCACTTTTCCCCTTTAAAGTAAAACAAACTGGGAATTTTACCAATACTAAAAGAAATGCAACCATGGGCTGAGTTAGGTTGTCTATTGGTGAACAGAAACATTGTTTATTTACTTGACAGACTCTTAACATAGCATTACCAAACAGAAGAACAAACAATGTACTGCAGGATGAGGATTTTTTCCCTCCTAAATTTTAACTTCTTCCACTGTTGTGCAGAGCGTCAAGACCAGTCAACGTAAATGATCATTAATGTCAAGTTTTAAATCAAATGCTTTTAGTTGACACAGTCTTTAGAAAATTATCCTCATTTATGTAACCCTCAAAATGAGTGACAGCAGTTTTTCTCTATATTGTTGTTAAAAAAAAAAACTTTGACAGCAGTCTGGAGCGGTACTTTAAAGAACATGGCTAATAAAGCGTCTGCTTTCATTGTGAACCGAGTCGGGGTTGTAAAGAGTTTTAAATCTCGTCAAAGCTGAAGTGGAAGGCCTTCATGTGAGGTGATAATGAACAGGAGGATTGGATGCTCTGTAAGATTTAGTTTGAAACCAACAGGAGGATACAATACATGCATGACGAGCAGCTGAAGAAACGACATCCGGGGCTACCATCGAGCAGCAGAGACCTCCGTATCGGTCAGCTGTATTCTCCCGTAAATATTTGTTTATGGAAAGATGTGTCTGAATTAATCAATGTTCCAATTTTTAGCACATTCAGTCACGCAAACAATATTAAAAATATCTCCTTCTTTGAGGAAAATGAATTTTCAGTCAATCTAAAAAAGAAAAAAAGTCGATAGATTAATAAAGAAAAGTCACTAATGACAATCCTATTCCATTCAAGTGAATGTATAAAGCAAATATTTTAAACCTTTTGCTGAAACGTAGCAAGAAAATGACTTGTTTCTGTTCTCAATGCAATAAAATAAAACTAGAAAAACATTTTTATTACTAGATATTAAAGATAAAAAAAGCATTTTAATGTGATGTTTTTAGCAGTAGTTGTAATGCAGAAAGCATTAATTAAGTGATACATTTTGAATGCTTGTTTTAATATCAAAGTAGAAAAATACCTGCTTCCAGAACATTAAATTACAAAAAAAACAAAACAAAAAAAAAAAACAAAAAAAAACATTCAGATCAAAACTGATCCAATACCAGTTTTTTAATGATTGCTAAAGCAGAGCAGGAGTGAAAACTCTCCCACCACATGCAGGCTGAAAGGTGGGCAGACAGGGAGCAACCCTCCAGCCTGCCTCTCTGACGTAACAAGTGACAGGCCTGGGCTCGCTGCTGGTGACAGATTACAAGAGCAGGGATGCAGGAAGCAGAAGAAAGAAAGGAAGAGGGAGGCAGAAGAACCCGCCCACCCATTTCACTCACCCCCGGCCGCCTTTGAGCTCTGGAAGGCTCCTGGCGTGGAGAAAGCAGAGGGGGAGGAAGGGTAGTGATGGTTGCTTATTGTTTAAGCTCTGTGTGCCGCGGTTCCAGGCTCAGCACACACTCATCCAGATCTGGCTATTTATATCCACACAATATCCATGCAGACAGAGGCAGGCTGCAGCCGTTTTCATCATCAAATACATTACGGAGACACTGAACCGAAGGGTCTGCCTGCTGAGAGGGTTTCCATTTTCTGATTCTTTTTTTTTTTTTTACAGGATATCCCCTTTTATAAATGGAGAGTCTCTGTGTTTACAAAGTTGTAAGCTGTTTTTTTTTTTGTTTTGTTTTAAAATCGTATGCAAACTAAAAATCTAAATTAGCTTATTGAGTCCTGTTGAATATAGAAAAACTGGATTTCAATTCTGATCAGTTGAAAAACACCTGATTTAGGTCTTGAGACCAGGTCAGCCAATCTATATTGGTTGGCTGTAATGTAGCTTGAGCTAAATAAGATCAACAACTGATTTAACCACAAAACAATAACAAAAACATCTAGCTATTTCTTTACTCGTGTCTTTCTGATACGGAAAAGAACCATCTGCCAGATGACTCTTTTCAATTCAGTATTCAGACAAATACTGAATTGTAAATAGACAGGAGTTCACCGCAAGAAATTCTTAGTCGCTTCCATGCATTTCATGAGTGTTAATTTCATTTTGTTGACAGTCCAAATCTATCTGGCAGAGATGTTGAAGGGACATAAAGCTTGGATACGTGGTGGCCAAAGTTAATGGTAACCATCAGCATGTAGAAGCAGCCAATAGTAAGTGGTGTGTAAGTGTTTGGGAGATGACTGGACAAACTATTAATAAGTGTGAGACGCAAAGGGAAGCAGCGTTGCAGAAAGGCATGCAACAAGTGGATGACTGGAGACTAAACAAGCTTAAGCCAAACTATAAATGTTTTTACCATGTGCATTGTGATGCTCGCACTTTCTTCAAGCAATATCATGAATACATTCAATTTATGGCTCTTTGTGCCACATACAAAGCCCAGAATGACAACGTAATGATTTAAGTGTGCATTTCCAAAGCAACCACTCAGCCTCTGTGTCTGATTTGCTGGAAGCTCAGTTTCACTTAAAATTCCTGAACCCATTGCTCAACCTCCTCCCCCACAGCCTAAGACAACTGACAAACACAGACTGTTTATCAGGTGATGTAGTGAAGCTGAAAAAAAAGAGACCATTTCCAATTAGAGTTCTCAGTTTTACATTTCAGATTTATAGAGATGTCTTGGAAGCGTTTCTGCTCCAGCATATTTGATTCAAATGATTAGATTACCTCCTCAAAATGCCATTATATCAAAGGCTGTTAATCAGCCAAGTGTGTGTTAGCAAGGAAACACTTAAAACATGTAGGATCGTGAGATCTGAGGAAGGGCTGGAAGGGCTCGTCTTGGAAGTCTTTCATAGATACAATCTTCATTTTTTTTGTTGACACCATGCTAAGGAAACTCTGTCTAGCTGAACTTTTTAACAGTTTTCCCAAAAATTTCTGCTTATTGTCTCCCGTCTCTCCATCACAGTTAATGTTAACGCATGTTGTGCAACCTCAAACTCTGTCCCCTGTGAAACACATGATTATATGGGGGACAAGGGAAATAAATAAAGAGAAAGAATTGAGGGGGAAAAATTGCCCTTTTTAACACTCATTAGAGTCATTTTTGGAACCATTCCAGCTTTAGCTTAAACGAAGCTCATAATCAGAGAAAATGGTCATGAACTTCATTATCGAATGGTGAGTAAGAAATTTATTCAGACATGTAAAACAGTTTAAATTTTGATATGTGTCCTGCTGCTTTGTCAGTGTACCTATGTGTTTCTCGAAGTTCCTCTAATAAAGTAGACTACTTATTTTTAACCTAGAAACTACACCTTTTTTTTTTTTTTTTTTAACAAAACATAGGAAGTGTTAATACGCTGCTATTCTGGGCTTTCCTTTCTAGACACTTCTGATGTTTATATCAGCTTTACTCTCAGGGTTGCACTGGTGGCTTCTTGTCTCTGTCGCAGTTCATTAAATATCACAGAATAGAATAAATACAGATCATTTAATTTAGTTTCCAGGCAGATTGTAGCTTTTATCAGCGCTTTCACTAACAAAACATGCCATGTTTTGAAAAGCCTACTCTTTCAGTCCCTGATCTCTTAACACAGTTTAATGTTTTGGTATCTGGCTCATTTGTTCTATTACTGTGCTTCGGGGGCATTTTGGGGTTCTCGCAGTTGATTAGCATATGTGCGGTCTGAATGTGGGTCAGACCATGTGCTATCCAGTTTAGAGTGGGATGTATAGCATACTTTTGCAGCTGTACTAATTCTAATAAGTTTTATTCAAAAAGTTCAGCAAAACTCCTGCTTTGTTTTGTAACTCAACTTGTTAAAGAACACATCTGCTTTTGCCTTATGTGGGAAAACAGCTGTAATTTGCAAATTCTGTCCTGCTGTGTAAAGGAGGGTCAGAGTCTGACTTACTGCTTGCAGCTGCAGTAGAGAGTAGGACATTATTATTGGGATGAAGAGAAGATTTTAAATATTGCCATATCATGTGCTGCAAATTCAAAAGAAACTGGGATTAAGTCTAGTCATATCGCCAATCCTGAAAGATGGATGTACACAGAAGTTGCTTAAACACCTTAGGGCTTGTGAAGAATAATAGAGGGGAAAAAAAAGCTAGAACACCGCCTGCTGCGGCTGCTGTTTTCATCGCCTCCCCTTCCCCTTTGATAGCTAAGCATGACAACTCCACCATTCAGAACAGAGGAGGAGATGAGGAGGCAAAGCACGACGATGGTGACACAAAGAATCTCATTAGAGGCAGCCACAGTGGGGTGCTGGTACAATATGGCAGCAGCATTAGCAGCAACTGCAGCTTCAAATCTCTTCAATAAAAGAAGCATTCAGTGGCAACAGAACAGACAGAATGGAGAAAAATCAGACTCGGTGAGCAGAGAAAGAGGCGAGGGAGGGAGAAGCTACAGGCTGGCCAGCAACTGGAATTGCAAATTGTCCTGGATCACTGTAATGGCTCAGGAAAGGGATTATAGAGATTACCTGCACAGTAAGTAATCTCAAATTGAGAAAGAGATGCAATGTTTACACTAGCTGCCGAAAAAAGAAGGTAGATGCACGAGAGGAAGAGAGATGGAGAGTACCCCCGATGCAAGATGGAAAACGATATGAAAAAATTATGCTCACAGATGGAGAGGACAGAGGTTAGGGAAGCAAGGACACAGCAAGGAGGAAGACGAGTGAGGAGCGTAGAGAGGTGGTGGGTGTAAAATGCATGAGACCGCTCTGCATCTGAGGCTCCTTAATATTAACAGCAGTCGTCTGTCACTTCCTGTGCCAGCCATGAATAATCCAGGCTCCACCCAGCAATGCCAACATGCTAAATTATTCATTCACAACCACAGACTAGCATTAGCGCACACTGTGGAGCACCCTGTGGGGCGCATGCACATTTCCTGGCTTAGAATCAACAACATGCGTATGCTCACATGCTGGAGGCATTTGCGCGCTACATGCATATTATTAAAAGACATTTTTTTTTACTGTTTCTGACAAATTATTTTTTAAACTTCCAAAATTGATGATGCCTTTAACGTGTAAAGACAACTAAAATTAAACTGCTTGAAACAAAGGATCTGATACACACATATGTCATTTCTTCCATCTTGGGTAAACAATAGCAGAACCTCTAAAGTTATGAAAATGCAACTTCAGTGATTAATAAACACAACCAAACTGTGTTCAGATTCAGAATTAAAAGTCACCTTAAAAATAACCATTTATCACTCGTTACTGATTCAGCCGCAATAGAAAAACCCAAGAGACGAAACTAACTAGGTCACTCTTTCCTTTCCTAGTCTACATTAAAAATGGAGCCTAATTATCTCGGAGGAAAACTGTCAGAATTAACCAGCCCAATGTTTTGTCTTTTAGCTTTGTTGAAGATCTTGGGGTGAGTGTGTGTGTGAGACTCCAAACTAAGCACTTTGGTCACATCTCATCAAATTACGACAGCAAAGCTTTGATGAACTTCACGACTTCTGCAACAACCACACAGCAAGCCAGGAATTACTAAACAAAACTAAAAAAAAAATAAAAAAAATAAAGCTCTAGGTAATATTCTGAGCTTCTTTTCACAAGTGAAACAAGGTTTGAGGAGTGAGGAACCCCTGGATGCACATAAAGAAATATGCATGTAGCACAGAAGACATTTTGCTAATGCAGGGCTGCTGTTTGCAGAGGCAGCAACTGCATATCCTGCCTGCAGACAGAAGTGCTCAGGGAAATCTTCAGTG
Organism: Poecilia latipinna; assembly: GCF_001443285.1. Classification (NCBI taxonomy): domain Eukaryota; kingdom Metazoa; phylum Chordata; class Actinopteri; order Cyprinodontiformes; family Poeciliidae; genus Poecilia; species Poecilia latipinna. Next base: position 12,460 of record NW_015117689.1, read on the forward strand.
AAAGCCTAACACAATGTGTGATGATAGCCCCATTCACTTCTAGCTCAGGTTATTGAAACAAAGTCTTAGAGGTGACAACATTCACACAAATTCTGATAAACTATAAACAGACAAAATCCCCAGATGACACCAAAATTATACATCAAGTATGAGATTATATATGTGAAAAAAAGAATGTGACAGTTTCATGGGATCCAGTGAGCTGGAGTGTGCCGACGCCCCCTCCCCAGCCTGTGCGCCTCTCTACTAGCACTGCAGGCCTCCGCACGTTGCCCCATCATCCGAGGCGTTTAAACTTTGACTTCTGTTCTAGTTTCCTGTCTATGGTGTAGAAACATGGGACCACTGGATGAATTTAACACAAGCATCCAAAACAAAAATGCATAGCATCATCTTATTGCATGTATTTAAAAACAGAAAGGTCCACTCGCACTAACACTCAATAAAAACGCCTTTAAAATGTAGAAACAGTCACATTTCTGTAGCTTTGGAAACTACCTTTTTAAAACCTTGGTATACAGCTTGGCAGTGAACAGTTCAACGCTAAACTGTACTAAGGAGAAGATGTTTGACAAGTTTATAAGTTGTTTCTAGCACACAAATGAAATAAAATAAAATAAAAAAAGCAGCTTCAAAGATGAGCTGTAAAATGATTGAAACCCCAAAATGAGAAAGATTCAAGGCTGCTATAACGTTTATATTTTGATAATCATTTTCCTGCTACTTTTGGATAAAGCCATATTTTCTAAATGTATTAATGCATACACACAATTATAAAACATTTTGTCTCAGTTTTTTTGTGCATTGCAATTAATTTGCACAGGAAATTACAAAAATATGACTCAACAATGTAATGTTTTGGACAGTAAAGTAGCTGTAAAAAAAAACGTGCAAAAATTTATTACGGAGCCCAACATGTATAGTATAATATAAACTCAGCTGAATGGAACAAAATTGAATCCAAGCAGCCGACTTCTGATGTAAAAACAGCATCAAAGCCCTTTAAGTAACCAGCAAAGAAATCGTATACTAAATCATTCAGAAGGGATCTGGAGAAAACTGCTTTACAGAGTGAGGTCAGATAAAGCCCCTCTTACAGCACTAACGATGCACACCCTGACTGAAGCGCTGCAAAGTCAAGCTCCTCATTTGGCACAGATCAGAAAAATTAATTCACAGGCTAACATTTATCCAAGCTGCCTCTATGACAACATGAATTAGTAGCTAGGGAGTGTCTGCATGTTTTAAATGTTTGGGACGGTACTACTTTCCCAAGAGACCGAAGAGGCTTTACAGAAACTTGAGACGAGAAGCTTTATCTTCATTCGACGACATCAGCAAATGGTCTGTGTGTACGGGTTGCATGTCAAGGAAGAGTGAATTCTAAGTACCTAAATTATACCCAAGCAAACTGCATCATTGGCTGTCAATTCAAAATCAAAAGGTGGTTCAAAGATCAGACACAACTAGCATGCCTTCATCAGACGAGGGGGTACACTCAGCACTCACTGGGTTAGAACAGAGGTCTCAAACTCCAGTCCTCCAGGGACGGTTAGCTGCAACTTTTAGATGTTTCTACTTCAGCACACCTGGCTCCAATATTGGCTCATTAGCAGAGCTTGGTAGAGCTTGACTGCCTGCTGGTGACGCAATTTCATCGATTCATTCAAGTGTATAGGACAAGGAACACATCTGAAAGTTACAGGACTCTGTCTGGCCCTCCAGGATTGCATTTTCTGACCACTGGGTTAGAGACAGAATACAACCTGGTCAAGTCACCAGTTCACCACACAGGACACACAATCATGCATGCAAACATTTAGCTAGTTTGGCTGGTTATATTGGTCTCTAATGGGGTAGAAGTTGGAGTACTTGAAAAGAACCCATTCAAGCAGACCTTGCCAAGTCGATCCAGAAAGACCAGATTCCTGGATTAGAACCCAGAACCTTCTTATTGTAAGGCAACATTCCTACCAACTGCTTGAATGTACTGCCCAGATTGACATGTATCCAAAACAAATTCAACAAAGTAGCCACGTTTCCATCCAGTTGTCATGAATTTTGAGTGAACTTTAAACAACGAAAAAATAAGAAAAAGAAAATGCACCTTTGAAGCGTTTCCATCGATTGGTTTGGAGAAAACCAACCAGGCTTCACAGGGCATAATTTCATCACGTCGCTACGCGTGACTGTAGTAAATCAAACGTAGAGGTTGCAAACTACCAGAAAAATGGAGATTCCTCCCATCCGAGCTGGAGGTGTGGACTTAAATTTTTTCAGACTTTTGTGCCTTTTGTAAGGCACAGACACACCTGCGGATGGAAGTATTGCACCACTCCCCTCACAGACTCCAGACTAACAGTCCTCCCCTCTGTGCTGAGGTTTGGACACCATTAGTGGATGGGAAAGTTTGCTGCATCAGAACTTACTCAGCATCTCCCATTTTAACTTTTTTTTTTTTTTTTTTTTTTTTTAAAAAAACCAAAAAAAAAAACCCAAAAGACCGTAAAAACCTT
>NW_015117690.1:0-14969 GCF_001443285.1 Poecilia latipinna
AAAGCTGCTTCATAGAAACGTGTGTTTTTCAACATTAGAAGAATATCAACAAAGTTTCCTCACACATTTGTAATGAACAGATAGTTCTACCAACTGTGCAGCTAAAACAGACTCTATTTTAAGACCACCAACACAGAAAGTAGAAAATGGGTACAAAACTTCTACAGACTCCTTTACCACCCAACATAAGTGTCGATACATAAAATAACCACAGCCCCCACTGTGACGTCTGCTCACCTTAATGTCTCCAGAAAAGTTCGATATGGTCATGCCTGAATTCTTTAAGTGGAAATTAGCCCACCGCAGCAGCAGTTCTTCAGGACCGAGCTTCATCAGCTCCTCCAGACTCTCCCCATCCTGCAGCAGCGCTGCCAGGGCTGCGAATGCAAAGACATTCAGAACGGAACAAGACACAGAAATGAAACTTTGTATCAAGCGAGTCCAGCGGAGTAGGCGCAGTTGAGTGTACTGCACCTTCGTTGCGACTCAGTTGCATATCGGCAAACAGTCCTATCTTGATGATCTGCCAGAGAAGGCCAAGCACCAGGTGAGGCTTGCCCTCCTTTAGATCCTGAGCGCCGATGTTGACCACTTGGCAGCCGATGGCTGAAGCTGAGTTCAGAGCCAAGTTCAGGTTCTCCTGTTGGTCCAAAGTCAGAGGGAACTTACTGCGTTACTCAACCAGATTTGGGTGAATATGCATCCGTATGAGTCTTACCTGTGTGGTGAAGGCTGTGAGTTTCTTTTTGTTGATAGTCCTCTCATCGATGGTGTCGGGAACAGACAGGTTGATGAGTTTACTGTGGCAAAAAATGAGAGGAAATGACACCAGGGTTTAGAATATGAAAACGAAGGCTCAATAAGGGAGTAAAGGAAGTGATGGATAAGGTTTACCAAAGCACAATGCCGTCTGCCACAGCTTTAAACAGATGTCCGGTGTTAGCGTCAATGGGCAGGACATGCTTACAGTCCGGGTCCTTCTCCAAAGATGAGTTGATGTAGTTGGCGAAGGCGAAGCGCTCCTGTTCTGAAATGAAAGTCAAATGCTACGTCACTTTACCTGAAGTGTTGTAAAACCAAACGTGCTACAGGCTCAGACTGTTTCAAGCAGATACTAACCAGAGATGGAGTGCGTAGTTCCCTCACTGGAGAGCTCACTGGTGCCTTTGATGGCTACGACACCTTCTTTCTTGCTGAGAGCCTTCCTGAAACCCTGAGCCATTTTGTCATCCTTCATCTCCTGGAAGATCTGAAAGGTCAGAGGAAAGATGGGTCCAAGAAGTTAGAGTGAAAACTGAAACATACATCAACATACCAATGGTTTATCCATCAGTAAATGTGACAAAATACCAGGTATAACACAGCACCTTTCAGTTCTACTCACAATACCTACTTATATCTTCAAAGTTTGACCCAGATTAGTTGTTTTATAGCCTGGTAAAAACAAAGCACTTTGTTCTACGCTTTGGTACAGGTACAGAGGCTCTGGACCTGTAGCTACTGAGAAAGGATTACTTACTGGAGGCAAGAGACAACTGGCTCTTACCCAGTGACTAACGTTTGGCTGTGATGTCTGTAACGCACAAGCTTACCAGAAGTCTCATGCGCTGTAATCAAACGTGTAGGGAGTAAGATCACAACATCTTCCTCTTGCTCTGACTTTAATTGCTCCTTATTTGGAAGCGTTGTCAGTGATTTTGTTCACTTTCACTGCTGCCATTGTTAAAACTACAACCCTTTATGTGCATACAACAACTCTAAAATGTTGCATAACATAATTCATGTTTCCTTCTGCTCACTGATAGGCCCAGTTGAAATTCTACCAGAGAAATTGAGTTCAATGAAAGAAATCGGAGACAGAGTACTGAAGAGAGATGAGAATCAAGCAGAATTATGTAGGAGGGCAATGGTGATGCTATTTGTATATGTCTCTTAAAAAAAACAACTAAGCGACATGTAACAAGACCTGGGTAAGAACCTGTCAAAAATGATGATTTAATCCAAGTTATATTTAAGAAGCAGAAAAGGAAAGAAGGTCATCTATTTTATTATTTTTGCAGAATCTACATTCTGCAAAAATAATCTACAAAGCTCAAACCTGTTAGTTGTAGCTTTGCTTATAATAAATACTTCAGTATGGGTACTTATAGTAATGAAATAGACTATGAATGATAAGAAGAGACGTGTAGATAAGCGTCATTTAGTACTAAATTACCCTAAATATGGCAACAAAAGAGAAAAACTGGTGAATTTTCTGCCCATAATCATTCAAATTTAAAGTGAATAAACCACCAAGTTTAGTTAGTTAGTTAGTTAGTTAGTTAGTTAGTTAGTTAGTTAGTTAGTTAGTTAGTTAGTTAGTTAGTTAGTTAGTTAGTTAGTTAGCGTTACCTACAGCCGTGAACTCCTCAAAGTTGATGCGGCTGTCTTTATCCCGGTCCAGTTTCTGGAGCAGCTCCCGGATCTGGTATCCAGGCAACGGACAGCCCACCTCCCGGAACAGGTCGCCCAGCTCTGAGGCGCAGATGAAGCCGCTGTGGTCCACATCTAGACAGGGTAAGGGTCGGGGGAGGAAACGGAGGTTTAATGCAGGTGGTCTCTATTTCTCACACATGCTGCTGGAACCTTCCAGATAAAATGGCGGCAGTCACTGTGTTTGTCAAAAGATGAGACCTCAATAAAGTTGTCAGCATCGAACGGTAGATTAGAACTTCATACAAACCCAGAGGATAAGTTCTTTTAGCCAATATCCATTGGTATTATCTTGTACTTATCTTGCTACTACCCACAATGACGATGGTAAAACCTAGGTCTCTATGACGACCGTTGCACGGTATTAACATGCATACCGGTCCTCTAAGAAAAAGGTTTTTCTTTCCACTGGAAATGTCTGAAGTCAACTGAGACTTTAACTGGAACTGTGATCAGATTAGTTAAAGATTGAGATATTCATGCCTTTTTGTCCTCCAGATTCCCTCTGGAAATCCTGTTGGACCACACTGCATCATCACCTCTTCTATGTACTGTGAGATTTTTAATACAAATATGATAGAAAGCCCCAGTAAGTGGAAAATTATTTTAGGGTTCCAACCCATTTTTATCAGAGTAGAATCAGCAATCGATTTCACACATGTTGCATCAGCTGTAACATGATGATGTAGGGGTGGGAGATATGAACCTACGATTATATTGTGATATTTTGTGGTACTATTGTAATAATGATAAAGATTCTGTTAAAAAACACTATTTCTTAATCTTTTTTAAGTAACTGTATGACTAACTGCATAGCACAGCATTCATAGCACCACAAACACATAATGTTCTTAAAAATTATTCCCATTTACACTAGGCTTCTTCAGGATGCAACATACTTTAAAAAGTGATTTTTATCACAAAGCTGTACAGTATCTGTCATGTTTGCAGCCCTGCAGCCCTACCCTGAGTGTGCTGATTACTCATTACCCTCACCTGCACTGTGCTGCTCCCTATTTAAACAGCTGCTCGTCACCAGCTCAGTGTGAGATTGTCTGTTGCCACAGTCACAGCTTTCAAGTCTTGTTCCATGTTCATGAGTCTCCTGGTTTTCTTATCCTGTTTTTTTTTTACCACAGATTTTGGCCTTTTCCCTGTGCTGTTGAAGATTTTTGACCTTCTGTTGCTGAACCCTGCCTGCCTCTGACCCTGCCTCCAGTTTTCTGTCTATTGGATTTACATTGCCTGAGAAGCCCCTGTGCATGACCCTGGATTGTTCAACGACTAAGTCTCTGGTTTGTGGATTTTGTCCCAGTCATCTGGTTGTCCCCTGAGTCCCCACGGCCCATTCACCCTACCCTCCCCTAGCTGGCTTCCCAACCCCTGTGGTTTCCCCATTCCTCAGTCACCAGTGTGACCACACCCTGTGGAGCCCCTTCTTCACCCTTATTTTGTAATAAACTTTTTGTGAATTTGAACACTTGTCTTGGCTGCGTTTTGGGTTCTGGCTGATTTTGCTTGTACATTACAGTAACAACATTGTTTTAAACATATTTTAAATTTACTGATATTAATACTTCTGTGGAACAAACAGTGGAGAAAGTAACATATGGTAAACGCTCTTATATCTGTAAGATCTGAGAGAACTCACCGACTTTCTGGAAGCCCTCCCTGATCTCCTCCAGCTCCTCGGCGCTCACCTTCCCAGACATGCTGACCTGAGGGAGAGACGGATGTTCAAGAAGCTGACTGCCGCACTCTGTCTTCTCTTCCTGTTAGTGGATCACTTCATGGCGGAGCAAATTCATCTGTGACAAAGCCGGACGGAACTGATTCCCTGATATTCTAAGGTTTTAATGAAGCCTTTATCAGAAGCTTTCTAATGGAAGCTACAGAAATGGATTATTATAGCTTGTGTTAGTGTTTATCATTGTTCTTCTATTAGGTAGCTCCATCTGATCTCATCGATATTTGATCGTTGTAGACCGAGTTGTTTTGATGCATCTTCTACTGCAAGATATTCACTCTTACTGAGCTAAGAGCCATCTTATTACATGAAAGCTTAGATAGTGTTCCAGAAAGTATTACTGTGGATGCCCAGTTCCAGAAACAGGAGGGCAGTGAGATGGCCCCGTCCTGAATTTGATTTAGTTGGGGTTCGATTTGAGAGCTGTTAGCTGCAGAGAGCAGAGCAGCGACTGTGATAGAGACAGAGAGGAGATGAACTGAGATTTCTCTGATAACAAACACTGCCTGTTAGCAAAAGAAGATATCTCACAGTCACAGTTTGTCACTGTTCAAAATAAGAAATGTTACTATTATTATAGTGGTATAATAATAAGATATAGGTGCTTTTATTTAAGTCAATAATTCCTTAATATTGATGAAAAAGTAGTAGTCATGAGTGAAATAATCATCCAGTGGAAAAAGTATTTTTTCATCAATATTAAGGAGTTAGTGACTTAAAATGAGCTCCTAGATCTTCTAAGTTTTGTCTTATGTCAAGGATGCTGAGATAGTTACACTAGAAACTAAACCAAAAGTAGTTGGTAAGATTTTGCTTTAGAAGTACACCCATTAAACATTTTTATATGACCTTAAACCATTGCAAAACGCTATCCATGAACTTTGTTTCACTTTCCATGCCTGTTAGTTGTATTTCTGATGTTTGTTTAGATGGCATCAGTCTTATCAGCCTTTAAAAAACAAAGTTTTCTACCAACCGTGCTTCAGTTTGTACAAAGTTTATTCCTTTCCTATGTATGGGATAAGGTAGGAATGTGTAAGTATTAATTGGTGAATTGACCAAGATCTTTTGAACCAGTTGACTTTTATCAAACCTGACAGACATGAAATCAAACCAAGATAACTCCAGTTGACTTTTTACTGTGCAAACACCAACAAACTGGCCCAGATTTTCTTAATTTTGGGTGACTGGTATTTAAATAAGAAACCGATCCTACCCACCAATCTTATCTGCCTCCACAAAGGCCTGAAAATGGCTGTCTGAAAGACTCGCCCACAATAGTCACCCCACTGTTACCAACTTAGCGACACTGTTGCAACTTTTCAGACAAACAAGTTGGTATCAGCCAAACTCGGAACCTGCAGGTAAGCCCTTTGAAAGATCAGTGACCAACCAGAAAAATGCAATCGGTGCACCCTAACTCTTAATTGTAGATTTCTTTGATCCGAATCATAAAATCACATGATCGGGATTGTTATGGAACACTTGTTGGGGACAGCAGCATTTTCTATCCAATCCAATCTAACTTTATTCGTAAAGCACTTTAAATTAGCAAAGTAACCAAAGTGTTGTACAGAATACCTCAAAACATTTAAAACATTACAAATGCCAACATGACACAAAACCATAAAATTCAGAAATAGAAAATTGTTTAGAAACACATTCCCAGCCATGCAATAAAAGACTAGTAAAATAAGCAGAAGCTAATGTCAATATCTGACGTGGTGTCAAATTCGTGACATCAAGTGAAACTCAACAATTCCACTACAAAACATTCAGAGGTCAACATGGAGAAGGAGTGAAATGACGAACACTGTTCAATAATGTCTTCTGGCGGGTCCCTTTTATGAGGTCCAATCATCACCATCTGGCCTCCTTTATCTTCAACTTTAACCTCATATTGAACCAAACTCACCTCAAGGTGTTTTCTTTACCACTGGCATTAAAAGTTAGATGAACTTACAATGTTTTATTTCTTTATCTAATGTGTATGTTTAACCGATACAAAGACGACAAATTTCTCCTGGCCATTCATCTTGTTGGTGTTCTGAACTCAAATGATGGCTTTATTGTGTGTGTGTATGTATTTACTTTTTCATGATTACATAAAATTTTAACTCCAGTATTTTTATATTAGTATAAAAATGGGTTAATATATGAACTGTCGGACTGAGTGTATTTTGAACGTGTGCTAGCTTTGCAACCCAAAGCTTCACCATCAATCTCAAAGGACACCCATTTAAAATGGGTGACCATTTTAGGTGGGTGTGGTCACCTAAAATGGCCCCGCCCCCTAAACCAGCTGCTCTCAACAGATCTGTGAAGACTTGTTGGAGAAAAGGGCGTCTCTTTGCTGTTTTAGTCCAAAGCATGTCAACTACATTCAACCTGTCCACATCTAAATCTGCAAAATCCTCCTTTGCATGTTTTAATGAAACTACAGCCCAACAAACAAACAAGAGATTTCAGTTTGAGGGGAAGCATGCAAACCCGATGGTTTAAATAGTCAAAAAGGAGCGCATTATAATGGACGCATGTGCTGGTGGTGAAAGGCATTGGAACATTTCTCAAACCACCTGTGACAAATGCACTATGGTACTGTGAAACCTGGGGGTTGTGTACCACAGTTAAGCCGTTTCCCAGACTATTTGAATAATGGGTACCAGAGAATTTTTACCACCGCAAATACCATACAGACAGCAGTGGGTATGTTACTCTTGGCAGCTACAAACTACTGTCCATAGCAAGCCAAAATGAGTAGCGGAATAAACGGAATAAATAGAGTCAATCAAAGGAGAAATGGAGCAGATGGATCATGACTACAAGAAAAAAAAAAGAAGAAAAAATAAATATTGAATGTTATTTGATAGTGTAAGAAGTGATGAGAAAATGACAAGATAATTTTCTCATCTCATGCATTTGTCTGTAAACAAATGCATTGTTTACAGACTAACAACACATTTGTCTGTAAATGCATTGTTGTTGCATTTGCAGACAAAAAAAATGATGAGGAGCTCTTAGTTTAATTAAATCTTTAAATAAAGAATGATGCAAAGTAACACATAAAAAAGAAAGGTGGCAGGAACAAATATGTTTACACTTCTGCCAACCTTCTTTTCAAACAAATAGCTATCTAAATATATATTTTGGTGTTTGAATTGTGAATGTGAATATGTTTGAACGAGAAAATCTGCTTATATGCTTATTCCAATCCCTCTCTGATGGATTTGTTCATCTCTGGTATTACATTTATTATTATTATTATTATTATTATTATTATTATTATTATTATTACTATTATTTATTTATTTATTTATTTATTTATTTATTTATTTATTTATTTATTTTATTAGTGAGTTTATAAAAACTTGTTTCATGGATGCATTCAGAATAGGTGTGCATTTTTACTGCCACAAGATGTCACTGTTTATAGGAGGTATTGTCTTTCACTTCTCTGACATCAGTGACAACAGTACCTCAACAGATTAATTTATCTGACTGAGTCTGACCACACTGGTCCACCAATAGCAAACATGGTCACCAGGACAGTGTGTCTAGAGGAAACACCGAGTCAGTCTAGATGCTGTTGGCACATTAAGAGTCATCCATCCATCCAGCCATCCTCTGCAGCACCAGCAGCAGCGATGCTCATGACTTTCTTGACTATGGGACATGGCTGCTGCTGGTACCAAAAATTACAGAAAGAGAGAGAAAAAACAAAAACGCTACCATATCACATAAAACCATAATATTAACATTTCGGTTGGGTGTTTACGGTGAAGGTTCACGTAATAGTCTTTTTTTTTTTTTAAATCATTCTAAATTACATGTGACATTGTTAAAATATGTTACATAATTTTAAACTTCAAGCTGCAATAATGATGTTTAAAAAAGATGTGGCGCAGTAATAAAAGCTGTGGGCTATAACATTCAAACGCCCTTAAGAAACATCACGTCCTTACCTGAAGTCTGTTGGAGCAATTCGGTGGAAGCACCCGGAGGAATGGAACCCTCTGTCGGCCTGCCTCTGCCGCTCTGTCCCGTTTTTCACGGCTGACGCCGCCCGGTAGGCGGAGCCGCTCCGCCCTCCGCCGCGCCGCTCCGCGTCACCCCTTCCCCTCCGGAGCACATCCCGCCTCCACAGCCATGTCTTACCGCACATCCAAAGGTATCAATAAATTACGGTTTCTAGGAGAATGCTCGCTTCCCCCGGAGGATATTATTTTTTTACTTGTTGCTAAAAATAAAATAAAATAAAATAAAATTATACATCACATATTTGATTTAAAATGCCATTTTATTTTCTGAGGTATGTTTCACAAAGCTATAATATTTAATATTTTTGTTATGTGTTATGACCAAAAATTCCACATTTCTACAGTCTTACCGAGAACAAGTGGTATTCATTATCACGCTAACTCACGCCAAAATATGCTAATGCTAATACTACTGCTAATGTTCGGGCCACTGTTCAACAAATATTCTGAGAAGATATTACGCTTTTTCCAAATTATAATATTTAAAATTATTCATTCAGTGGCCTGTAAAAGTCCTTACCTCGGAATATTTCCACATTTTGTCCCACAGACCGGCACACTTTTGCATTTTATTGGGTTTTTATTTGACAGAACAACACAAATGTGACGTGAAAGGGTTGTATGAGGCCTTAAACAGAATTTTGCTAAGGGACCCCTTTTCAGTTAAGAACTTCACCACCACTAACAGTATTTCAATGTGGATTTGAGGGAATCCAATTTTAATTGGCTAAGACAAAAACAATCACCAATTATTATTTTCCGAAATGTATAACAAAGTAAACACAGCAACCGGAAAATGAAGGTTGTTTGTATTTTTATAAAGTAAACCTGCCAATTCCAAAATCTCAACTTTAAATCATTAATAATTTAAAATATTCTAATTTGTCTAAATCAAATGTATTCGCATTCTCAATATGTGCATTTTAGATGTATGGTCTGTGTTAACATGACACACCGCTGGACAAGCATGCCAAATGTGAATACACCATACAAATTTTTTTGATTTTAATTAGTGAAAAAATGAAATCCAAGGAACACTCATCTTCCATTTCACGATTATGCGCTGCTTTGCGTGCGTCCATCATTTAAAAGCCCAATAAGATAAAAAATGTAAACTGTGAAAATATAATTTTACATATCTTAGAGCAACCTTTTTAATGATGTTCTGAGAATCACGTCTAGCCTGTGTTATTTTCTCTTTGAACAATGTTCGGGTCAGGATCTGTTGTTCCCCCTTGAGAGCTCGCCTCCCCCATTCCAGGATTATTGCCACATCCTATGAGAATCAGAGGATAAGTAAGGCCTTCTAGTTATACACTAACCTACTCACAGTTAGTCACACATGCCACTGCGTTGACCAGCTGCTGCACCCTAACGTAGGCACTAGAACCCTCTGATTGGTAGATGTTCCATTATCATCTTCTTGCAGAAATACAGACGTGCTGATGTTGTAATTATTTTACATTCCTCAGTGGAAGCATGTTGTAGCAGTAAGTGTCATTTTGCATCTAAGCTGTTAGCGCTGCTAGCCCGTACATGCAGGAATTCCTCCTTCCTCTCCTCCATTCGTTCTACCTGCTCTCCTGTTATCTCTCACCCCGTCTTCCTGAAGCGATGTGCTGAATCTTGTCAGAGTGAATACCTCTAATATGAACAAGAGAGAACATTTCTTTAGGGGGCTTTTCTAGAACTTGTTTTTCTGAGAAACAAACGTGGATTGGGACTGAGAGCCACATTGTGCTCGGCAGATAAACCGTCTCGTGAGATTTTGTCATGTGACAGCCGCAACAAATTCAGCTGGTGTTACATGGAACTGTGTGAAAATCAAATGAGTGTGTCGGGGGGGAAACCTTCACAGCATGATGCCACTAACACCTCATTTCTGTTCCGGATTGGAACGGAAATTAGGAAAATTGAAAGGGTGTGTGAATACTTTTGCAACATTGTTTTGTTAAAGGAGCAGTATTATGTAAAATAATTTTTTTTTAAATAACATGTTTAAAAAGTTATTTCCTCCTCGAAAACATACCTAGAGTGTTCCCTTAATATTTGAAAAATCTTTTAATCTCCCCCACTGAGCTCCTTCTGACTAGCCAGCAGCAATTAGCAAACACCTGGTGGAACTGCTGAGCTGATTATAGGAGCTACTTCCCTGTGAAACACTGGTAAAAACAAAGAGTTGAGAGAGGAGCCATGTTGTAATGACTTCCTGAAGGCGGAGTTTCAGAAAGAGCAGAAGCTTCTTCTTAAAGAGACAGAGGCCCAATTTGAAGGATTTAAATTACAAAGACAAATTTATTTTACGTCATATTTTATATGCGTAGCATTTTCATCATAACTGAAGGTAACAGTTGAGTGGCACTACGGGGCTGGAAAACACATAAAACCATAAAGGCTGTTTACAGAAATATATTTAAAAAAACCCCAGAATGGATTAACTCAGTACTGTTTGTCAAAATATAAACAGAACCTGAAGAAAATATATATGTATATTTATATATTTTACTCAGAATAATATCTGAAATTACATGACAAACCATAGAGAGGCACTCACTATTTTTAAGCTAGTAAAAAGCTTAAAAATCAGTTTCATTTTGCCATTTTACTCTGCTGTTATTAAGCTATCCAAACTTTGATTTAAGTACATTTTAGTCTTTAGATGGAGAGTGTTAGGGAGTCTTAAACTGTGATTTTCCACACAAGGAAAATCACATTCCTCAGTGGAATGTGAGACCTACAGTTCATTCCCTACATTCATGAATATCCTTCTTACAGACAGATAGATATGTAAAGATTTGAAACAGATAATGGTATCTGACTTACTGAGACATGTTTGATACTTGAAACAAACTGAAATCCCCCCGTGCATTGCTAATAAACTAAAGAGAAACGCATATCCACTAAATTAGTCCCATTTCTCCACTATAGTTTCCTTACTTTTTCCGCCAGTCTGTTGCAGACGCGCCCCTGTGCTTTCAGATCAGGTTACGTGACCCAGTTGAGACTTGAGCTGTCGAATAGAAGGCCCCGAGTTTGATTCTAGAATGCTTCGGTATACAGAGTTGACTCAGTGACTGCAAGGCGTCAAGGTCCTGCGGTTGAAAACAAGCCCACATCATCAGCCCTCCACTACCATGGGTGACAGTCAGTGTCTGTGTTTCCACTTACCAAAGCAAATTCAAATTATGCAGGATAAATTTGCTTTATGGAAACACACCAAATTCGGAAAAAAAAGTCACTTTTTTTTATAAGAAGTGTTTGTGTTGAGATGAGGTGACTTTTCAGACAGATCGAGTTTGGTGTTTGCTTCTCTTTAGTTTCTCAAAGCTGCAGGGGAAACATTTTTTTCAGATCAAGCGAGTTTGATATGAAATAAGAATGATGCGAGCCGTTCCGGTGTGACGGCGTAGTAGGACCACGTTAGATAGACGAAAAAAAAAAGGAGTACATTTTTGACAAAACAATCAGAAATTCTGATTTTTTGGTCAGAATCTTAAAAATTTTTTCGCAAAAACTTGAGCGTTTCTGAGCCCCAGAAGTTGAAAATTTGCGAAAAAAAAAAAAAAAAATCAGAAATTTTGAGATGAATTTCTCAATTTTCTAAAAAAAACTTGGAAATTTTCTGAGTTTGTAAAAGTCAATTTTTTAAAATTTATTATAATTTTTGTTCAACCTCCTTCTAGTAATATTGTTTTGTTCTCAAAATAAGACTTTATTCTCATATTATTTTAACTTTTCTCGTAAGACTTTATTCTCATAATTTCATTTGTTCTTAGCATGGACCCAATACTCTGTCATAACTTATTATACCTATATTACAAAAAAATTAAGGACCATTGTTGAAGGTCCAAAGAACCACTTGTGGCTCCGCAGCTGCAGGTTGCAGACCCCTGATCCAGAAACACAGCTGCAGAAAAACCTTGGGATTTTTCCCTGTCCTGTGTGATGACAGGCAGCTTGTGTGCTAACGCCGGTGACAGCAGAGCCAAACAAACTGCAGGTCAATTCACCATTGTTCACCAGTGTGAGAAAGGGAGTGAATGGAAACCAGACGGCCGGGTGGGACCAACAACTCACGCATAAGCAAATGTGCAGAAACTGGTGCCGTACCTGAAGCTTGTTCTTTGTCTCTTTAAATGCTGAAACATTTGAATACAGAAAGCAGGCAGGTTTATGTAGTGTGGGTTTACCAATGCAAAGATCAGTCACCCATTAAACTACTGTCTGCTGACACCGAACCTCACCGTACTGTTTGACTTTCTCAAGAGTGACGCTTGCACTAATTCTGCCTCTGTCAAATAGTTTAAGCTTGATCAGATTTTCAGTTGACNTTNANTAGGCCATTCTAACACCCTGTGATTTTATCTATCCCATTCCACTGTAGCTCTGGCTGTCTGTTTAGGAGTGTTGTCCTACTGGAAGGTGATCCTCCACTTCAGTCTCAAATGTTTATCAATATCTATCAATACTCAGATTGATACCTTGCCTATATCTAAACTTACTTTATGCATTTTTTTAAGCATGTCATTTTATGATTAGTGTAACTATGATGACTTCTTGTCAGCCTGATCTTTTTTGGTGGCCCTTGTGGGTACAGGTTGTCCTACGTTGCAGTGTGTGGCTCCAGGCGTTACCTGGACAGAAGGGGGACAAACACAAACAAACATTCACACTTTTCATACTTTCACTTGTACAAATATTCATGAACCACATATCATTTTCCCTCCACTCCAGAATTATGAACTACTTTGTGTTGGTCTACCACGTAAAGTCACAACATACTCAAGTTTGTGGTTGCAGTGGCTCAGAAGGTAAAAACACAGAAGGTGTTCGGTTAGTTTCGTAAGACAGTTACCTCCAGATTATTACTTTTAAAATATTTTCAGACTGCAAACTGACATCAATAGCAGCATCATGTAAGTTTGATAACATCCAGCTAACTGCTGCCACAGTTGAGCTTTCTTTCAGGAATGTTTTTTGATAAAAAGTCAGAGGAGTTCAAGAGTTTAGTGTTGAAGCTAATGTTTGAGAAGCTAATGTTTGAGTCTATTTATTCCTTCTTCTCCTCTTTTGTCTCCTCTGACATTGCTTTGTTTTAATCTAAGCCCCAACAGATAAAAATAAAATAAAAAACCCAGAATACTCGGCCTGCTGCATATTAGCAGCAAATTCGACCTCTGACCCTCGCCGGTTCAGATACAAGTCTCCCTCCACCTACTTCTGACTTTAAAAGCAATTCAGACATTTTCCACTTTTTTTTTTCTCCACCCAGGCAATTAAAACACCCTCCATTAATTCAACTCCTCTCTGTGTGTCAATTTAAGGATTTCTACACCTTGGTTACATCCACAGGTAAAACTGCATGGAATCAACCAAATCAGGAGGCTGCATGCGACGGAAGGGCCGCATTTCGTATTCCATGCAAAGCGATGGTTCTGAGTGAAGTAGTGTGTGTGTGTGTGTGCTTAATGAGAGTGTGTGAAGCTCTGTCTCACTACCCTGTCCTTCCCTGTCCTTCCCTCCCCTGCGCACTTCTGCCCACATATCCTTATTTGGTCGTGCTGGCAGCTCAGCTGATGATTGGTGGAAGGGATTTGATTAGGACGAACTCACCTGTGCTGGCTTGCTCACTCCCACCCTGCATCTTCCCTGAGTGTGGACAGGTAGAGACATGAGAGAATACTTGGGTCGACACTATTGCTCCACAAATTTAGCTATTAATCTAATGTTTTCACCTCATCTGCTGTGCTGAAACATTTGTCTTGCTTGGTTTTTAAGCTTCTTTAAGTGGTTTTGACAGACATTTTCACACAAACCGCTGACCTGTCTCATCGTAACGAGCATGTCTTGCGTACCTCCACCTATAGGTACTCCAGTCTGTTTACATCTCAAGTTCAGCACATTCCAGACCCCCCTGCCTGTAATTCGCAGGCAACATGTTGAGGAAGGAGCTTATCAGCAGTTTCAGGAAGCTGGTAAATTATCACGGACAGAAATGTGCGCCTGCACCCTCTCCTTAACCCGCAACCCCCAGTCCCCGAGGATAAAGTCAATTTTTGTTGGGTTATACAGAAAAACAACTATTTAAGACTGGGAAGGTCCATTTCACACTAAGAAACCCAGCGCGAGTCTAAGATCTTCAAACGTCGACCATAAAACTCCAGAGGAGCAAAAAAAAAAAAAAAGTTACATGAGAAACACTGAACTCTAGTGGACAGAAAGACAAGAAAGGAGCTGCATTTGTTAGAATGTTTTATTACACAGAGGAGTGGAGACAAGTGTTCCTTACAATAATAAGCAGTAGGACTTTCACAATAAGGGCTTTTATAGTTAAACTGGTTTCTATTTATTCTTCTTTCTCTGGTGCAGCTTCGAATTCAGATACAATGGACCTAGAAGAGAAAGAGGGAAACACACTGAGTTAATGTGTACAGGAAGAGGTCAGCTTTAATAACTGGGGATTCATGTCTGATTTTTTCAAACAAAAAACAAATTGCATTAAAGGCAAAGAAAGTGCATCCATTTTATATTACTAATTTCTGCCACTGATTAGTAAATAAATGGTGATTAATAATCAGATAAGGAGCAAACTACTCGGTGAGCCTGATATAGAAAGTTAGTTTGATTTTCTTCAGAGTAAAAAAAACAAAAAAAACAGATTGGTTTCTCTAACCCAGTGTTTTTCTAAGTGGGAGGGACACAGATCCCTGGGA
>NW_015117691.1:0-14965 GCF_001443285.1 Poecilia latipinna
ACTTGTTTCTGTCATTTTGAGAACTGAAGTGCAGCGTGATATGCTGTGTATGAGCTTAAACCGGAGTCTGAAACCTGCAGCTAAAATTACTACATGTGACTCTGTAGACCCTCCGCTTTGGCTCTTATTAACTTTGCACAAAAATATTACTTTTAAATTACAAAGGTCATTAAAGCTGCTGGAGAGTTGGGTGTTGTGAGCAGCCATGTTCATCTTATTTTGCTCCTTCTCTTCAGCCTACTCTTTTTGATGCTGTACTTTACGGGTCAGCAGGGTTTTGCTTCCCCAGGACCCAAAAGGTTTTCAGCCTCCTTTCTTAGCAAGAAAACAAACAAAACCAAAAACAACAAAAAAACACATAAAATGTATCCAGGAAAAAAAACAACCCAAAACCTTATTACGTTTCGGATCCCACCCGATTCTGCCCAAATCACAGAGATGCCCATTCGCATTGGATCAGTATTATCACACAAAAATATAGTGGGTAATTTGCTGGTTAATATTTTACTTTACAAATTACCGACATGACCGATTGACACGGGATTAACAACACAAACAAAAATAATTGCTTGCTGACCATGACTACCATTGGTTTTAGCTCTCAGGTTGTCAACATGATATGCTAAACCTCTTATATATACACGTAAAGAAAAATGTCAGCATTGCTTTGCTACTTATTGCCAACACTAGAACAACTGCATAACAAGATCCGAGGGTATCGCATTTCATACGTCAGTTAAAATGTTTGATTAAAAAAATAGTGAGGGACGTAGCTCAGTTATGCTAGCATGACTTTGACAACCTTAACATGTAGATGTGCTGTGGGATTCTGTGTTTCTGTTAAAACGTAAGACGACCCACACATACAAAACGTCAACAGAGCTAACATCTGGAGAAAGACTAATCCTGGTGGCATTTGTCACTCTTCCAACAGGAATAAAAATTGATTTAAAATTAAGATTAAAGCAAGAAGGCCTTCGGTTTGAATCTTGGCTTTAGGCCATTTTTTTGCATGGGGTTCACATTACTGTACAGGTGTATAAAATCCAAAACAGAAGTTTATATTTCAGCTTTGACTGCCTCACCTGCTTCCCCTGACTCCACATGGCTGGTGTTCTCCCCTGGCGGGCGTATCCTGCCTGTCACCCACTGACTGCTGGAGGCAGGCAGCAGCACTGAGCAACAGATTTAGCCTGTTATCCCTGGTCTGCAGTTCTTAGTATTAATTTTGCTGGATGTTTACGTAACTGTGCCCCTGTACGGATTAAGCAGCTACGGAAGATGGATGGACAGTTTTTGGTGTTGTACAAATAGAGAGAATTCGAATAAATGCTGGAGGATACAAGCAACGTTCAACATGTCTTGTTGTTATGGCTCAGACAAAATAAATCATGCAAAATAAATGCCAGAAATAATGAAGTTGAATGTAAAAAAGGGTCAAATTGGTTCTCTTATCTGGCTTTAGCTGTAGTGGCGTCTGTTTTAAAACGATTATCAGGCTGAGAAGTCCATTTCTTTTACTTGTGGCACAAAAAGAAGACATAACATGGAAGTGCAACTGTGTCAGAGTGAAAGGTTTAGTGGAAATGGTTGCTGAAAAAGTGGAAATAGAAACTAAAGTTCAAAACTGCTCAGAGGATAACCTCCCAAGTGCTCTAAATGCCACATGTTGACATTTCATGCAGTGGATTTGAGATTTGGGTGCGTGTAAAAGAACAACACTGGGCGACGCGGTGGAAATGAAAAGTGCTTGAGTTTCTGACAGGAGATGAATGTTATCTGTCATCTCGCACGGAGTCTGTTTTCCTTTTTCATGAAGATGTGTACATAAAATGCAGCCTTGGGGGCACCGCCACAGGTTAGGTTTCTTTTATCTCGGCACTGGGTTGAAACATGTATTCCCCGCACGCAGAATAAAATGAAAAGACCACCGGTGTTGTTTGACTAAGATTTCATTCATCGTGACAAAAGCTTTTCTTGTATTAGCCACGATGTCTGTGTTTGTATTTCCTGTGAAGGAGAATGAAATTAGTGACTACGGGAACATCTTCTGATGTGTTTGGGTTTTTTTTTTTTTTTTGTTCTTCTCACTGTTGAGTTTAGATTAACAATGCTCCATGTGTGTAAAAGGCTGCGCGTTGAAACTGAAAAGATGTTTTCTTTGTTAAATGTCCCAGGTCTGTGTTTGAATAGAACATCATGCATTTTTTGTGAACAACATAATCAGATGAATGGATCACTAAAGGGGCAGTATTCTGTTTTTTCCAGCCATACAAAAACATTTTATTGCACAATCAAGTTATTCTACAGTTGATATAAAAATGCTACATATTTCAAACATGACTTTGTAATTTAATGCCTTGAAATTGGGTCTGTGTCTCTTTAAGAAACTCTTGCTCTTTTTTTCAGGGGAATTGAGATTAAAAGATTAGAGTGTCATTAGTATTAATAGAACCTGTCAGACTGGTCAAATGATTAAAAAGTGTTTATAATACATTTAGTAACTTACAGAATAGACAATTAACCAATTCAGAATAGTATTAATATTTCTTAATGATTAAAAAGTAAAGAACCAAAGCATGAAATGTAACTACTTGGATGAAATTTCAAAGAAAACTTCAAAGAGGTAAAGGTGTAACCTTATTAAAAGAATGTATCTTTTTCTCTAAAAGTCAAATGTTGGTCTTATGTAATGTTAAAATGTTCTGTAAAACAGGCGTTAGGGTTTTCATTAGCTGAAAAAAATGCTTGAAATATGCCACTCTGCGCAATGAATGTGCCTTTTGCAGTGAATCGCTACCAACAAAGCTGCTTTTCAATTATCCAATTTATTGAGACGCTCTTGTATTTCGACAATCTGCAGATGGGGAGAATGTGTTGACACGACACATCCATCATTTGCAACTATTGTACTTTTTCTAAGCGTTTAATTTTCACCGTCACTTCTGCCGTCTACCCAACCCACATCTGTTGGAAGATGACTGAAGGGGATATAAACAAGACTCAATTGAATTCAAACTACAGGAAACTGAGCATTTCCACTGTTGTGCATTTTTTTGCTTTCCCCACCATGCTGTTTTTCAAAAAAAGAAGAAGAAGAAAAAAAAGGAACAAATCTGGACTCGTAAACTCGACGGTTCTCTGTGAAGCTAAGCCTTCCTTGCTCATTTACTGCTAAGGTTGTTGAGGCTCACTGGTGATGACTTCTCCAGCTTTATTCTTCCCTCTCTGCTGTAAAAGTTCAAGCCAGAGACACCAACGGGCTCCATGACTTTCCCAAATAATCACATTCATCATTACATTGGCAAGTCTTAATGGCTGGTAATCATGCGGTGTGGAAAACTTGTGGCAAGAGTTTGATCCAATTCCGAAGCATTAGTGGTTCAGAGGCTCTGTTTTATAGGTTTATTTTTTCTGTGTGTTTTTGAGTCCTGCTGCATGCACATAAATGAAGTGACATTCTGGAAGCTCCCCAGAGCAACCGCAGTCTTGGCCACCGAATTCCTCATTTTTTTGGAGAAGCTGGAGGCTAACAGGGATGTTCCATCGCTGGAGACTCTTGAAGCATAATGCATCATTCATTCTAACAGCCACTTTGTCACAGTTTGCACAATCAACCTTTCTTGTGTACCCAACTTCCACTTGAAGAGGGACATTTTCTCCATTTTACAGAAGAAGTACTTAAAGAAATGATCCAGCACTTAAAGAAATGATCCTGCTCTCAGATGGAAACAAGAGCTACATTTTTTATTGCACATATGAACAACACAAATTGTCGCCATTAAGAGGAACTTTGTTACCGTTACAAAACCTATGAAAACTGGACAGAAACAAAACAGCGTACACATGCAAGGTTCCACATGTCTTCCGAAAGAATTAAAACCACTTAAACTTTTTCACAGTTTGTTACATTATAACCACAAACTCTAAGGTGTTTTTGTTGGGATTTTAGGTAATAAATTAACGCAAGGTAGAGCAAATAAATGGAAGGACAATTATTTATAGTTTTCCATAGTTTTTATACAAATCTGGAAAGTGGTGTGCATGTGTGTTCATCCCATAAGAACCTGTTATTTAACCCTCTCCTGGTTTTTGTGCGATGCTCAGGATGAGCACAGCAGATGTCACAGTCAAAGCTTGACCATGAAAAGGGTCAGATCATCAGTCCACACAAACCACACAAAACAAAAACAATTGTAAAAGCACACAAAGGGTCAGTGCGACCCCGCTGGACCGTGCACAGGGTAAAACGCTTGTGGGGTCCAAATGACACCATTTCTGAAAGCTACGGGAGGGTTAGAAAAACCTGTTAGAGGTTACAAAACACTTTGTATTGGAGTGGAGGGTCAACTTCTACCTGGAAGGCATACAGCTAGGACAATGGATCAAATAAAATCATTTTGACGTATTAGAGTGGTCCAGTCAAAGTCCAGACATAAACCTATCGTAATGCGATTTGAAGTGCGGAGAGTTTTAGGCAGCAGGTGGGTCTTTATTGAATGTGAGTGGCCACAACAAAACCAGGAACAAGTCTTTCTGGGAGCATTTTGAGTTATTTGCAGATTCTGAATGTGTGGATTCTAAGCTTTCTAATAATATCAAACACATAGAAATCAAAAGTAAATGAAGATATGGCCATTTGAATGTTGGCACTGTGGAAGCAAGATTAGGGACAAAACAGAAAAACTGTCCCCAAACATATTAATTTACATTACTTTGCAATAACCCCCAGCGTTGACTGTCAAGAGGTATTACTGAGAAGGTGTGCAGACAAAAGTGAGCTGTTGTCTGACTTACCTAGTTAGAAATATATATATTTTAGAAGTTTTCAGCTTTTGTTCCATTTTTCCTGTAAGACTGTGAGTTTCTGTCTTACGAGTCTTTATCACCTAGTCGCCAGTTTCTGGTCTGGTGACTTTTTGCTGGTTTTCCTGGGGCAGGAAGGTCATTGCCATAGTCTTGACTAGTTGGACATCAGAGTCCATCCTCCCTTCAGCCTACCAAAAGCATTTTCAACAACGACCCTTGTGCTGCAAAAGTTTTGATTGCACATCTGTTGTTCTGCTGTCAGTCTTCCAGTCAGGAAATGGTTTTAAGAGTCAGTCTAGTGATGGAAAGACTGAGTCATCCAGTAATAGCTGGGAGTCCCTGTCCCAGTGTTCCTGATAGGAACTGGGTATAAGTTTGCCTGGACAGTCTGAGAACCTAGGCAGTGTGCAGGATCCCCAATCCAGCTAACACATTCCAACACAACCCCTTACCAAGGTCCCAGTAAGCTCTATAGAGAAACTCACCCACGTGTTTACCTTCAGTAGCACTGATTACTGCAACAGCATCCTCACATGTCAGCCTCCCTAAACACTCAGATCTTCTGGTTCTGATCTTCCCTGCGTCTCCAGAACTAGAACCAAACATGGATAAGCAGCATGTAGCTTCTATGCACCAAAAATCTGGAACCAATTTTCAGAAAACTACAAAACAGCTGAAACCCTGAGCTCCTTTAAATCTAGACTAACAACCCACCAGTTTAGTTTCTTTTAAACCATAACACTTTGATGTGTAATGATGACACTTGGCAAAATATAAAACATTTACTGGTTTTCACAATTGTTGACTGTGTGGTGTCTTCTATGATTTTGTATTTTTGTGTTTTTATGATGTAAAGCACTTTGAATTGCTTCGTTGCTGAAACGCGCTACGGAAATCAACTTGACTGATTGATCTACAAAAGCAACATCAACCTTTTTGATTAAAATACTCAGTATGACAGAGCTATGATGGGTATGTGGCTATGATAGCGTTCACACAGAGGGGGAGGCCTGGCATGTTCTCAATGTACATGCCTATTTCTTTAAACCTCTCTTCATCAAGGCAAACTGACTTGTTCTGGCACCAACAATGTCTCTGCAGCACAAAACTCCTGCTCACAAATACACATCATCATGATACTGACTCCAAAAAGCTGTCCAACTCTCCTGTACTCTGAGTCAGTAGCTAGCTTCCACAGTGCAGAGGCTACTTTCTTCTATAAAGGCACAAATTGGCAGACAGTCGTTTGCTGTTGCTCCAGAGCTGGCTGTAGTTTGTTGCACAGGCATATAAACGTTTGTTCTGACATCCTGAAGTTCTGCAATCACAGCTCGATTACATACTGCTTTATGGCTTCCCACAGCCTTTTCCATGTCTCTTCTTTTTGGAGTCTGACAAAAAATCCACAGACAGGTAAGTTCTACTTAAGAGCAGTCTTTTAACCTTCTAGATTGCTTTCTTTGCTGTGACCTACATGTAACCTGAAAAGCATTAATCAGGGGGCTTGTGTTTGTTGGATTCTGCCAGTAAAATGAGCTCTAACAAATGAAAATCAGATTGGAATTGGACACAGTCTGAAACGGTTAGGCAACTCACAGCAAGCAGCGGACATGTTGATCCAATGCTAGGCATATGTGAGCACTTAAGTGTTTTCTGGCAGCTCTAGAGTGCAGTTTCTGAAAACAAAACACCAGCAGCAGATGAAAGACTTCATAAAAACATGCTGAGTAAGTAAGTGCAAAAAATACTGGATTGTGCAAGATGAAAAGTGAAGAAAAGGGGACTGGCTGGACAAAATGCAGACCAAGGGCTTTATTTTTAATTACACTGGAATTTGCTGGTGCTTTAAGATTTATCTTCTTTATCTGCATATCAAAGAGACAAAGCTTTTCTCTTTTCCTGTTCTCCCAAAGAAGTACATGCTCAGAGTAGCTTCACCTTCTCCTTCAACTCCATTCACCCATCAATGCGTCCTCAATGGAAATCCAACTAAAGCATTAAACCTTTAAATCCATGTAATCCAATTTTCATCAATTCCAAATCAACAGCTGCAGGTGGAGGAAGTTCAACACACATGTGGCGCAGCCAGCAATTTATAGGGCAGCTAAGCTGGCAAAACTGGTGAGAACATTCTGCAAGTCCTTCAGGAAAAAAAACTCAGTAGCCCAGTAGTGGAGGCAAACGGGAGAAAACTTGTTATTCTCACTCTCCCTTTAATTTAGCATCCAAGTAGATTGTGATTATCCACCTGGGAGGATCTGCAAAGTGGGTAAGGAAAAATTCAAAACCACCACGAGAAATGTTATTGGCCTTTACTTGTTTAACAAATACTTTACTTTTCCAGTTCATGTATATGAGACAGATGTTACAACAAAATAATGTTGTTTTTTTAAAAAAGTTTTTTAAGTAATAACTTCCTTCAGCATGTGAGATGTAAAGTATTGCATCTTATGACACCCAAACAGCAGCAGAGCCTAAGCCAAGGGTGGGCAACTCCAGGCCTCGAGGGCCGGTCTCCTGCAACTTTTAGATGCGTCTCAACTTCAACACACCTGAGTCAAAATGAAGTTGTTAGCAGGACTCTGGAGAACCTGACTGCACGTAGGAGGAGATTCAGCTGTTGGATTCAGCTGTGTTGGACCAGGGAGACATCCAAGAGTTGCAGGACACCGGCCCTCGAGGACCAGGATTGCCCACCCCTGGCCTAAGCTGTCAGTGGTCAGCAAAGTTTCCCCACTAGGAAGCATACATGGTCTCCATGGTAACTGAACACTGTGCTTTCCATGGTTGATGGTTGCCCTCACCCCTTCCATTACGGCTCTGGGCTTTAGTTCAGAGGTAAGCCACACATTCAGGACAGGATTCCTGTGCAGGCAGACTTCCTGTTTAATCAATCTGTATAAAAAGAAGCTGCTAACTGCTTGGACATCCACCTGGAGTCGGATGTTGCTATGGAAATGGACAAAAAAAACAACAACACAGCAGTCTCTTACTTTAGGATGTACATGCTGCATACATACCTGCAAATCCAAGGAACAGGCAACCTCAACAGAAACTGGTTGAGCCCCATTCCCCATCGTCCCATTCCACTAGTGAGCTCTAAACTTTATTTCACATGTGGTTGAAGGGACTTCTTCTTCTTCTTGTATTTTTATGACAGTTGTCAAACAAGTTAAAGTGCATTACCGCCGCCTCCTAGATTGGAGGGTTAAAGTGACCTGACGGTGAACTGGAAGTGGTTTTTATGTCGCCATCGCCTGAAGCAACCGCGCTAAATTCACTTGAAAGCTACTTCTTACTTGTGTTATTTGAATATGTCTGAACGCGATGAGTTCATGTTGAATGTTGTAAGGTATAGAAAGATATGTTTATTTTGTTCTACATGTGGGTTTTGACAAATTAGCTCTAAACTAATAAAAATGCTAGTGGTTTCATGGGTTATTTTGTCTTTTAGCAGCTATTTAGCACAATGCTAGATCACCATGGTAACTGGACATCTAGTAAGCGCACCACCATGCTCTAGTTTATAGCACACTGGGGTTTGATATTGATGCTTATTACACTGTAAAGTGTTCAAGGACTAAACTATGTGTTTTATAATTTGTTGGTTAAATCAAGCGTAGCTGATGAAATGCTCATATGGTTTACCGTAAAGGTTTAAATCTGTGTTTTAAGTCTGTTTGAATACTATCAAAACAAAGCATTTCAATTTAGTTGTGTACTTTCTTTACAGTTTAACCAGCATGTCTGAGTAAAGCACAAGGCAATAAAGTAACAATAAGAACAACTTATGTTCTTCTTCCTGACGACTTGATATTTTCCAGATGTTCTTTCCGCACAATTCTTTTTCATATATAATGGTCGATGTTGTTAAATATTTAAAAACTAAGGTTTTTGTACCTTAGTATGCAGACAGGACTCATTTGTTTACGGATAATGTCACTCCATTTAGCATCTCCAGAGCGTCTTTTTCTCTGGGGTTGATGGGCACATTTTAAATGCCACTTAAACATCTCAACCTACAAATACTGAGCAGGTTATCCTTTTACAAAACAAAAATTCAAAAAATGTATTCATCTGGACTCAACCTCATTCAAACCGCGGCGCTCAAATCTCTTAGTCAGCCCAGATTTTGAAAATAAACTCAGAAATGCCCCACGCCTTTTCACACAACATCCTGTGGCATTTGTTGAAATCAACACTGAAGCTGCTTTTCCACGTGTTTTCTCGGTCGCTCCCGATCTGATGAGGTCATCACTCTGCGTCAGTTTGGCGGTGCGCTGGGTGTCGTCTTGCAGCTGTGCAGCATCAGGCTGGAAATCCCCTCATCCACAGTCCGGGGCCTCAAATAAACACGAATGTTCGGTTTGTGTGTGAGGCTGGTGGCGCTTGTTGAGCTTGGCTGCCGCAGTGTGTATTTAGGTGCTCTCTTTAATGGTTGAGGTATTTGTGTTCGACTCTGGCTGTGCGATATAAGTGTTTGTTGTATTTGTGTCTGTCTAGGTGGACGGCTCCAGATCGGGATTCTTCCAGCCCAAGTGGCCGCACTGTGAGAGAGGAGGCGTGTGGCATGGGATGCGTTTGTTGAGTGGAAGGGAACACAGAAACTTCGTACCGGCGTTGTGTTTTAATGCCTCCATCTGCGAGAGGACAGTGGACAAAGGGAAAACGAGGACATGACCGTTGCATGATAAAAAGCTGCTTGCTTTTATTTCCTCCACCATGATGGTAATCCTGTTTTAACCCCAGTGGCCCCCGCGTACGTTCATACGCTGCCTCAATATTTATACTTAGATCTACAGAGTCATTTTTCACTTTTTCCATTTTTTTTACCTCCTACATCCTTAATTTCTCATCCCTCATTCACCCTCCCCCTTGCTTCTGCTTCCTCTTCTCCTTCACTTTCGCCCTCCTTTTCTGCTTTCCCTCCAAAGTCCTGGAAAGTTGCCCCGCTCCCCTCCAGCTACGACGCCCACACTTTCCCCACTGCTGGTTCACACAGAAAACTCCCCAAACACGCTCTCTCTCTCTCTCTCTCTCTCTCTGTCTCTTTCTGCACATACACACAACAGGCACCATTTGTCTCCAATTAGTGTTTTGTTAGCAGGTCTTCTCAGACACCTATGTGTGTGATTCAAAGCAGTGAATGAACAGTGGAAAAGGAAAATAAATTAGGCTTTCCTTTTGCACACCAAGTACCTTATTTATTTATTTTTTTTAACTGGCCACCCGAGGTTGACTTATTTTTTTTTATTATTCCATCTTTTTTTTTCTTTCTTTCTTCTTTTTGTATTCATCCTGCACCTCTAATTAGTTAACTACTTGTCAGTCAACCGGTGTGGGTGGTAATGGGACGTTCTGGCTCCTATAGGACAACTTTCCATTTAAAAAGCCACAAACCGACATATACATAGCTTTGCAACTCTCACAAAGTCATACACAATAATGACAAAACAACAACTTAACATTAGCTGTTACTTTATTTTAACTTTGCCAAACCACTACAGACCTATTGAATAAATTTGAATATTACTGAAAAGTCCATTTATTTCAGGAATTTTGACAAAGTGACGTTATATAGATGGATGTTTGTAAGCCTTCATTTCTGTTAATATTATTGATTTTCCATCTGCAGGTAATGAAAACATGAAATTTAAAATATAGAATATTATATCAGAATGTTAAAAAATATGTATTTAATCCAAAATATGCGATTAATGAAAAGTTTAGTCTGTTATATGTACTAAGCTTTAACAGGTATCTTTCAAAAGATGCTTATGATTTGACAGCCTGGCCTCATTTGAAAAAGTTATTGAATAAGACTACATACTGTAAAGTATTAAGTTGGTCATAACCAAAGTTGTATTTAATTTTTTAAGATGATATAATTATGGACCGTAATCTGCAAAATGAGCAACAATACTAGTTTGCTTGTTTAAACTGGAAATATTACGTTACGTTATTCAGTATTGATCAGTGATCCTATCAAAACTATTCAAATTTCACCTTGTTTTGTTGAGATGCGGAAAAAAAATGCAGCCCCTTCCCCAGATCATAACCAATTCCTGAACTGTTTGTTGAATAATTGTTACATAAATGATGACTTTGCAGATTTGGTAGGACAGAGAAGCCTCAATGGAATACTAAAGGGGCAAACAATATGGAGATAGTTTATCTTAAGAGTCATGTAGTCAGTGTGAGAATGGAATAAAAATAGCCAAAACCATAAAACCACATGCTAAGTACTTTGGGAAAATCTCAATTCACAAGTGCAGTAAGAAGTAGATGGGTTTTAACAACAGAACAGATTTTCTGGCCTCAAACGTTTGGTGAAACTGAAAAAAATTAATAAATACAGTAAGCCATAACAGTACACACAGTTGCCAAACATTTTATCTGGGTCTAAGGATAGACTCTATGCTGACTGGATGAATTTCTCTAGATTTGGTGGTTTTTTTTGGTTATTTACTTTATCCTATTTTATTTATCTATTTACTTTTGCTTCCAGGCAGGGAGTTGGATGGGGCGTTTATTCCCACGATCTCTCTGGGACAGAGCCAAGAGGATGGAGGGGGAGGAAGGACCAGTGTCACTAATATTTGTCTCCAATAGCAGCTGCTCGCCTGACCCCAACCTTAACTTTCAAATTATTCACATGACGAATCGCTTCTCTACCCAAAAAGAGGCGAGTCCTTATAGCTGAGAAATGTCGTCACAGCTTCAGTAATGACACTAAAAGACACATCCAAGTGCCAAATGCTGATTTTTAAACACTCATCATGTTAAGAACGGAAATTTTTTTACACATAAATTTAAAGGTGTGACATGAATATGGATCCTAAATGAAAACTTGCAACTATATTTTGCTTCAGTTTCATGTCTTTCATTGTTCATTGTGTAAAACAGCTTAACAGCTTGGGAGGAAAGACGTTAAGCTTCGAATCTTCCAAAAAACACTTTTAATGGCAGTTGTCACCAAAGTTGACACAGCCAATTAGCGTGGCGGCAATTAACATATCACAAAGGACTAGGTTGGTTTTCATAGCCTCAAAAAAAAAAAAAATCAACCTTATAAAATATATTTATTTGATTGTTTTAGTTTAATATTCAACATTTTTGATCTAAAACTCTTTTTGTGACCAACAAGGCAAAAGGAGAAGAAATCCCTAAAGTACTTAAAAACTTCATAACTTTAAAAACAGGTAATTTAAAATAGAAATATAGAAAAAATCTCAGCAAAAGATGCAATTTAATGTGCTGGTATTGCTTATAAATCTGTCACACTACTATAGTGGTATGACAGATTTCTAAGCAATACAGTTGTGTGCACGCAGTAAAAAGAGTTGTTTTTAGTATGGTGAACATCCAGAAGTAACAGAATGTATTCAGAGTGAAGGAGGAAAGTCCGGTAACATGGAGGTGAAGAGAACGGGCAGGAAGGATTGAGTCTTGTTATTGTTGGAAGAGAACATTTAGAGAGATTAGAAACAAAATGAGTTTGGGTCTCTGAGGTGGTGCACTGAGTTCCTCTTTGCTTCTCCCACTTAATGTCTATGTAAGTAAAAAATCTGGAGAGAGGACAACACTTGGAAGTTGACTGCAATAACAAAGTCTTACCAAGCATTCTTGTCTAGTTTCTGGTTATAATATTTCAGTACACTTGAAATAAAATAAAACTAGCTTAAAAAAGTAACTTTTCAGCAAGATAAACATGTTTGTTTTAAGTCAATAATTCTTGAGTATAGATAAGATTTTTTCACTTAAAACAGGAAAAATATATTGTTATAAGTGGAAAATAATCTGCCGGTGTAACTAGTATTATTCTTTTTTGTCTATGTTATATATCAGGCTCTGAGGACAACCATGCTAGGGCATAAAAATAATATATCTTACCTTACATATGGATGCTTGTCTTTCTAAGTAACTGTCCAATAAAATATCTGAAAATACAATTTAAACGATGCGACTGTTTCCTGTTCGAAAGTGGCGCTGCAAACTCTGGCACTGTTAGTTTCCGCACCTCCTGCTTTAGAGGAAATTATTGATCCACTTTTCGCCTCTTTTTTTCAGTAAGGTTTTTAAAATTAACTCCCTTGTGACCAACTACCTTCAAAACACATACATAATGTTTATCTTTCTCTCTATTTGAATGGTTGAAGCAACCGTAAAGTCAGACTTTAGACATTTTAATGCTGGACCAACAGAAATAAATGGGCTGAATTTACTTCTGGCCCTCTCCATGTGAATTTGGTGACGTCGGTGCTACGTCATTTGCAACCCAGCAATAGATTAGCTTCATCAGCATCAGCTTGTAACTACATAGATTTTAAGTGTTGGGTCATTTCATGTGCGTGCGAAGACTTAGGCAAACGTAGAGGTCTATGGAAAATGATACAGGTTTTACATGTGTGGGGTCAGCTGGACCCCATTTCGACATACAAGGGTTGAGCTGAAAACAGCAGTAAATAGCAGCCACACACTGCAACTTTATTAGGTCTGAGAGTAACATCAGGCAATCCGTTAAATCTAATCTAGATCTACCTGTCATTTTTTTTACTTCCTTTTCTAAAAAAGAAGGAAAAAACCCTGTTGGGGTGGGTGGTCTGTGCAGCAGATACACCATCTGAGCCAGGACTGTTTTCTCACCAGTGTTGTCTTTCAAATGTTGGCCCGAAGAAGTGCAATGGGCCGTCAGCGTCTTACTGCTGAATCACTCCTTTGCTTTTAGCAGGAAAGTTTCTGAGGTTTATCCTGAAGGTTGATCTGTTACCAATAATAGAAGTATGTATGAAATGAAGATTCTGTGGGAGTTCTGTGTTCTGTCTTAAAGGAACACCAGGAAAAAATGTATTCTTCGCATAAAAAGAGCTAAATGAGGGGTCGTGCTGTCAAGATTTAAAAAAAAATATATATATATACATATTTTATCACGTTGTAAATTTTTATGTGCAAATGTGATAATGAATGCCTGCGAACATGTTTTGACATAAATCTGTCAGTTTCACATACTAAAGACATCAACTTCAAAACCTCACATTCCCTAAAGTAATATCTAAATTAAAAAAAAAAAAGCAATGTTGGCGTCCAGATTTAAAATTAAACAAATACACAGGAAAAACACTTAAAACTAATCTGAAGCCGACATGAAAGAAATAAAGATTGGGTGGTCTCATGTTTGAAACCACCAAACATGGCCACAACGAGAACCACATTCTCTCAAATGAATTAAATTCACTGGTGAATGCTCGGCTCTTTGTTAAGGTAACCGCCGACTGATGAGCAGGATGTAAACAGTACAACAGAAACTAATTTGGCTCATCTGTCGTGGCTGTTTTGTTGAAGCTACCACCATAGTACATCATCTCTTAATTCATAGAGTGTTGTCTAATCTGCTGAAGACAAGCAAACTTTCCCAGAGGAAGAAACTAGCTTTTTTTTTTTTTTTTTTTTTAAGATTACATTCAGATGTGAGATTTATAACTCTTTCCCATCAGCTCAGTTGAGCCGTGCCTGCTAACTACAGCTAGCGTGGATGGTATTGTTTTAACTGTGACACACGGCGGAGTTTTTTGTTATACAAACAAGACTCTATGCTTCATTTTCCTTTAAATAGCAAAAGCTGCAGCTTAAATCATTTTCGCTAGTCATTATTTTATCGCTCTGAGTAACACTGGTGTGTGTCATACTTTGAAATGCACGTCCGGTCATGAAGTGATGATGACTGTATTTGGTGGGTTTATCAGCTTTGGGAGATATTTGGGCTATTTCTTTGAGTGTATCTCCATTTTTGATAAAGTTTAGGAGAGGACTTGTCACTTAACACTTGTGCGTGCGAGGACTGAGGCAAATGATACAAGTGATATCCACAAGGGTTAAGAGATACACTACAACATGCCATGCTGAATGCAGTATGTAACTTTTATTTTAAAAAATATATGACAGTTTTGACAGTGCTGTCATAATGTCAGTTGTTTAGGTGTGTGTTTTTGTCAGATGTCAGGGTTTATTTTGTACAATGCAGTTTCCAGTGTTCCCAGTTAATTTAGTCCTTGTGTGTCACTGACTGGAGTCAGCTAATTAGTTATTTCTCTCACCTGTTCTCCAGGGGATTTAAGTCTGAGTGGCGTCTTTGTGGGTTGCGGGATTCTTGTCTGTG
>NW_015117692.1:0-14965 GCF_001443285.1 Poecilia latipinna
GTTGTGGACATTGACCTGGCATGAGAAGCAAAGATGCACCAAGGATCCATCAAGGCTTCACATGAATATGCTCATGTGGCTGGTTTCACTTTAGGGTGTGAGTGTACGATAACGCCATACGTACACACCTGAGGATGATAAGTTGTTATTTTTACAGCTTTACGGAGGATAATGGAAAATGTGTCTAATGGAAATTAACTCACTAACACATACAGATTCAGGAAAGCGGCTCTATCTAAAGTGTTATGCCAGAAAAAGAAGTCATGTTGAGAAAGTTAATTAGGTTGCTTTATTCTCTGAATTGTCTGCGCTTCTCCACAGTTAATTGCTGATTTTGTTCGATAGCTGGTGTCTAAAAGCTTTTTGACAGAGTAAACTCTGGGAGACAGTCTCCCCGCCTACTCCATCGTTAGAATATTGAAAATAAGCAAGAAAGAAAAATGGTTTAAAGCTTATTGAAATTTGGGAGTCATATCTGCTACTTCTGTCTCTGCTCTACTGATTTTATTTACTTATTTCTGGGCTACTTTGAAAATATGACAGAGATGAATGTTTGTGTTCTTCGGGTTGGATTGCATCATATTTATGAGGCTTTTAAACAACAACTGGGCCCATTTTTGGTTCTGGTTTGCACACTTCCTTTTAGCCTAATGGGGGGGGCTCGAATACTGTCAAAATACTGGAATGTCAAAATCCATGCCAATAATCTGAACAATACTCTGAGCTCTTTTTTAGAAGGTTTTTGTTTCTTTCTGAAAAAAAGAAAAGACACAAGAAACTTGAAAAAAATAACAACATTTATGTTTCCACCATCATGATTAATTAAACAAATAAGCAGTCAGTAATTCAGATGCTGTTTTGCAAAAAGAAAAATCACACAACAGTGTTACTTTCCCTTGTAGCATAACAGTAGCCAAGAGTTTTGAAGGTAAAAAACGTTGTTAGATGGTTAATAGAGGAGTCCTTCCTGAAGGCGGAGTCTCAGAAAGAGCAAGAGTTTCTTAAAGAGACAGACCCCCAATTTCAAGACGCAAAATTACAAAGTCAAATTTCTTCTAAGTCATCTCTGATATATATATATATATATATATATATATATATATATATATATATATATATATATATATATATATATATATACAGCGTTTTTACAACAACTGAAAAAAACTTTGTCATATGACTATGCTTTAAAATCATACTTTGTGGCGGTAAAAGATAAAACTTCCTCTCAAACTCACTTGTAAAACAGGGCTGCTTCTGCTCCTGTCCTTTCACGTCTCCAGCACAAAGTGGCTGTGAGTTAAAAGGAGCTGTGAGAAGTAATTAACAGACAAAAGAACAAGGCAACAGCAGGCTGGATTAACCTTGTTAAAGTCCTGAGAGCGTGTCTGTGTATTCAAATCTGTCTTCACAGTCCAAACAGGAAGGTGTAAGATGAGGATGAGTCTGCCGCACCGCTGTGCTGGAGTTTCCCTTCTTGAAACCATCATGAGGTCACCTGACTTGACCTTTTCAGGTTAGAGCAACACATGTTGATTGTTCACATACCTTTTAACCTGTAAGTGTTTTATTCAGCATTGAGCTGCGTTCACTTTGTTTCTCAATATATCCTCCCTCTTTCACCCTGCTCCTTTCACTGCCCATCTTCTCACTGATGATGATGATGACGATGATGACGATGATGATGATGATGATGGTCCATGTCTCTTTTCTGATGCACAAACTCTCACGAAGCTTCCCCCACCTCCTCTGCTAACAATTCAGCCGTAATAGAAATCTTCGATACTGCATGTAGAAGCCCTCAGGGTGCTTCTGATGTCCCGTTGTTAGATTTTGTCAGGAATGAGCGGCTCACAGCTGGGGCAAAACGAGAGGCTTGCAAAGGTGCTGCGAAATGAAAATACGGGGCTGGCTTTGGAGGGAAACATGCAAAAACCACACAAACATAAATAAAGATGAGAGAGAGAGAGAGAGAGAGAGAGAGAGAGAGAGAGAGACAGACAGACAGAGCTGAGCTCTTCCCTAAAGTGCTTTGCAAAATTATTCATGCCATTTGGAATTGTTCACATTTTGGCTCATAACAACCACAAACTTCAGCATATTTTGTTGAGAGTAGTTTCACTGAGCCATTCAAAACTTTGCAAAAAATCATGTTTCAATTAGAACGAGAAACATTTCTGGGGTTTGTCTCCATCAGATTTAGATATTTAGGGATTGTGTCTTGCTAGAAGAAGAAACTCCAGTTCAGGTTACCTGGAAGAAGTTTTCTTCCAGGATTGCCGTTTTTCTTTTTTCTTTTAGCTTCATCCATTTATTTCCTGTCCCTAGATGTATTTCCATTAACCATAGATTTCTGCAAATTGAAATTACGAAAATAAAGTCTGAAAAAATGTCCATTTTGAAAGAACTGATTTTCAGCCGTGTCAAAATCAATGTGTTTCTCAGAACTGCAGTGGAAACACATTTTTTTTGCATCACATGAGTCACATGACCAACAGCTGGAGGTTACTACTGGCGAAAACCACAAAGAAGATGTGAAAAGATTTAGACAAGTGTGATTTTCACTTTAATGGAAACACTAAAACCACGTAATTGTGTTTTTTTCGACATTAACAGAACAGACAAATTCTGTGCACTTTTAACAAGTTCTTGAGTGACATTTTGTCTTTTTTACATGAGGAAAATATATTCAGACTGCTGCTCTGACAGGAAATTTAGGCTCAAGATTGACGGTTTTGTCACATTTCTTGCTTTTTTTTTTGTTTGCTTTTGTCAGGTTTCAGAATCCTCAGCTGCTTTCCAGGACACGTTTTGGCCCAAACACAAAAAATTCAGGCATGACATTTTTTTTAATCCATTCCAAAGGAATGCGAAGAGCCACGGTGCGCTCTGAACACAGAGGAGATCCAGAGGAGTCCTCTTGGTTCTTCACCAGCTGATCACAGATTCTCAAACAAACCTCCAAAAAAAGGAGAGCTGATTGCAGTGTTTCTCCTCATAAATATTTTTGCAGCCTTAACACAGACTCTCATATGCTATTCATCAGGTAATATTTAATTCATTTCATTTTTGCAGCTAAAAACCGGTCCTTGGCACGCAAAAAAAGAAAAAAGCCGACGGGCTCTCTGAATGCGGCCTTGGTTTAGCAGCCCACCTCCAGCAGGTGAAGGCAACAGCCAGAGGGAATCCTGTTTACACCCGCTCTGCTGCTACTGAACAGGCTGCAGCGGGATTAGGCAAACCCTCGCTTTTTGCACCTGACAGCAAAAAAAAAAAAAAAAAAAAAAGTAGAGACCTTTGATGTAAAAAAAAAAAAAAGAGACTTTATTACTGTTTTCTGCCTTAGAAAAAGGAAGGCTGTTTCGGTGCTGTCCTATTTAAGAGTTGCAGATGTCTCAGGTGATGGGTAAAGTATTCATATTCTGCAACCCCATATTTAAAAAAAAATACTGCAGCTTTAAGGTGGGGATGATGTTTCCAGAGTGATGTCAGCAGTGTTTCTTGGGCATGTCACATTAAGTGTAACAAAGTAAAAGTTGTTGGGGGTTTTTTCTTACTTGAATTCCTGCCTCTGCCTCTCTTGCAGGCTTTGAACTCTCCAAAACAAAAAGAGAAAAAAGAAAAAGCTCATTCAAGATAATTTTGCATCTTTCTACTTTTCTATTTATCTGCTTCCCTGCTGCACCCCCCACCACCCCCACCACCACCCCCATAACAACAAAGCCTCAGCACATACAGTGATGCATGCACACAAACTGTGATGGATTGCAGAAGTGCGTCGCAATACACAGAGATAAAAGGTGGAGAGAAGGAAGGGCGAGGTGGGGGGAGAGAGAGAGAGAGAGAGAGAGAGAGAGAGAGAGAGAGAGCGAGAATCACTGAGAGGTTTGAGGCACTGAGGCTGCTGCTGCTCAACAAGCCCCAGGGAGAAACCTATTTCCTCCCATTAAGGACTATTTGCTATGATCCAATATTTGAAAAGCACTACAGGAAAAACATCTCTACTGTAATTCAGATCAGCTTTCTGGCAAAATTTATATTTCAACGCTTTGCAGAAATACATTAGATCCCGCAAAAGAAAAATTATTTTAAATATATATATATATATATATATATATATATATATATATATATACACATATATATATTTGATAAATATGATTCAATATAGAAAAGATTCTCTTCAAAAACTGAAATCACGTGTAGCACCTACTGGGAACTGGAAAAAAAAAATCTCATTCAGTGTGTTTTTGTTTTTTGTTACAATGTTATAAATCTATATATTTGTGATTTCATGTCTCAGACCCAGTCCTCTTGTAAGTGATTTAATTTCAGTACCTTACAGGATAAAAAAAAAAAAAAGAATATTAGTAAACAAACATTGTGGAGACTAAGGAACAGCTGCTATGCACCACAAATTTGGAACAAACTTCCTGTAAAGTGTAAGACAGCCGAAACACTGAGTTCTTTTAAATCCAGACTTAAACAGTCCTGTTTAGAGCTGCAGGAGCTCTGAAACGCTGATAAACATGTTCAATAACACCATCAGACAAAACGTTATGTTTCAATTGTTGACTGTGTCTTTGACTGTATTTTCATGTTTTTATGACGTAAAGCTCTTTGAACTGTCTTGTTCCTGAAATGTGCTATACGAATAAACTTGATTGATTGATTGATTGATTGGTGAAGAACAATAAAACAGGATCAAGTTAGGCCAAAATTTGTAAATGCACTTCACCTTGAACACATCTTCCCCTCAATAAAAAACGGTGGTGGCAGCAGATGGAGCTAAATATGAGGAAACTCTTAAAGATAGATTGGTCAGCAGAGAAAAAGTCTTGGGTCCTGGCTGGACGATCTCTTCACAACAATTTAAAACATACGTTTGGAACCGAAGTGGAATGCTTTCATCACATGAATAGCATGTTTCAGAATGTCCCCAGGTTTAACTCCGGTAGAAAAACCACAACTTGAATCTTTTTTTTATTTTTTTTGTCTGTCTATGAGCAATCTAACTGAGATGGAGCACTTTTTCAAAGATCGATGGGTACAATTTATGTAAATCTGCTAGATACAGCCCCCCAAAACTTGAAGTTCCAGCTGATGTAAAAGATGTTTTTAAAAAGGTTTGACTGAGGAACGCAAATTACAAAGCGAGTTTTAATGTCACAACATTTCATTCACCTTTTCATAACTTACAGGTACTGAACAGCAGAATATGTTATTATTGAATCATATCATATATGATTCAGAGCGTCCAGTGCTCTGAATCATATATAATAATATGTTTAAAGATGGTATTCTGCGTACCGTAACGTGTGCATTTTGTAGCTATTGTTGTCTTGAGCCAAACCTCATTGGGGTCGAGGAATTTCTGGCCTCTCAACATCTGCTACCTGGACATTGTCCATTTTGTAAGTCTTCTTTTGTTCAGGACAAAAAAGATGGCCGCTTTGTAAACTCTTTAGTTTCTAAATTACTCAGACCATCTCATCTGACTCCAATAACCACGCCACATTCAATGTCTCTCCAAGGATAGCAAGAAAGAAAAGAAAGAAAGAAAGTAAGGAAGGAAGGAAGGAAGGAAGGAAGGGAGGGAGGAAGGAAGGAAGGAAGAAAGGAAGACTTCGACAAGACTTTTTTTCGTGTTAAAACTCTTTTCGGTGCGGTTCCTGGCAACACTTCAATCTCTCTACTGGTAGCAGACAAAAGGGAAGTTTCTGTTATGTCTGCCGGGGTAATTATTTTGGCGATGCACTGTGAGTATTTCATAGACCATTCCTTCATAGCTTAGGGCAGGCAAACCTGGCTGTTCCTGCTGCAGTATCAGAAATGTTTTATAGGGGCGGCCGAGCAGGGACCATTACTCTTGCTGATGTGTAACAAAAAACAGATATCTTAGTTTTGGTGCATAGCTGTTGGGTGTGTGTGTGGATTCTGTTTGGGCTCTATTCTTAAAAAGACAAACTGCATTGAGGAGTGCACTGTTTTCTAATCCCCACCATTAGTTAGAAGAGATCCAGATCTGTTTAATCTTTCAGACAGACTCCAATGCTTTCTGAAGGATCCATGGACAAACCCATTGGGTCCTATTAAGAAGAGTCGATGAGCGCCTATGGTGAGAGGTGGAGCACACTAGACAGCTTTCCCTCTGGGACAACAGATATATGTTCTTGAAGCTGAACCATCTGAGAACATGGAAAACTGTAAACGTAAAGGCTTCAGCCTGGTGAGCTTACAGCTGTGTGGAGGCGATGTAAAAGACAACCAGCCCCCTGTTCCAGTTAATCAAAAACATGTACGACTTCTTACAAAAATGTTTTTATGCTGTGAATCTTTTCATGTTAGTAACATTAAAACCACAAAGCTGAATGGTATTTTATTAGGATTTCATGTGTTAGACCAAGTCGTACAATTCGTGACACCAAATGTTTGCAACAGAACGTTGCCAAGTCAAAGTTTATATATATTAAACATTTACAACAACTTCAGCTGACCAAGTGGTTCACCATAGATATAAGATATAAAAAGAAATACAATTGGAATTAATACAAATATTATAACACTGGCAATAAAATACCAATCGACTTCTTCTTCTTCTTTTCCTTCTGGCTTTCTCTCTCTAGGGGGCGCCACAGCCAGCCTCTCCATTATGTCTCCATTGTTATGGTCTGGCCCTTAAACCATAACAAATAAAAGGGAAGCAACGCATGGGATAACTTAAAAGGGAATTTATTTAATAAAAATTCTAACTGATTGAGGAAGAAAGGGAGAAAGGGGAGAGAGTGGCAGGGAGAGAGAAAGAATGAGCTGCTTAGTCAGAGAAAATGGTGCATCTTAAGGTGGATCTGACATCATCTGGAGACACTGGCCAGCTGCCTCCACTTCCAATCAGCACCAATTAAGGAGTCCAAAACATGGATGTTAGAGACCCAAAGGAAAAGGCCTTGGGCCGTAACACCATGATTATGAAACAAAACAGAACTCTTCATTCCATCATCTGAAAATGGAAATAGTTTGACATACCTGCATATTGAGACATTTCCTACTCTAACAGGTTGAGTAAAGAGATCAACAATCAGAGAAGCAGCCAAGAGGCCAATGTTTACCCAATAGAAACTGAGGAGATCCTCCTCTCAGGAAATAATCTGGTGAGAGTTCTACTATGGAAGAGCAGCAAGAAGATATAAAGTCACTGGTAAAATAAAGCCCTAAGAATAATCAATGCAGGGCTGCAGAAGAGCTGTTGTTGCTTGAGACTGCCAAAGGTACCGTTCTCTTGACGGTGGACGCAATCAAACATTTATAGATACTGCTACACATGGAAAGAGTTTAAGATCCCCTGATTTAGATCAAGGCGTATCCATGACTTTGAATAGTTTGGTCCAAGTAATAGCTAGACCCGAGTGTAGATCAGAACTGACTGTTGATGTTCACCAGAGCTAAAACACAAATCATTTAGATTTTCATCAAGAAAAATCTTCAAATCAACGTGAAAGAGGGAATTATTACTTTCTCCAGAACGTGAAGGTCAGGAATGTTAAAATGCTTCATGAAACAAAGACACTGTTTTAACTGCCTATCAAAAACCAATCTGGATTTTGTTTCATACTCACTTTTGGATGGTCGTTCTAACTTGTCTGGCTCATTTAAATTGTAGGTTTTAATACAATAAATAAACTCAGAAAACTTCAGTTTCTTTTGCTAGAAATCAATTGAAGTGTGGCTATCTGACTCATGGTCAGTTCAATGTCTGAACACAATAAGTAGAAACAAACACAGTTGGAAAAATAAAACTCTTTCCCCCCATATTTGTACTATTGGAAACCTACTTTTATATATTAATATTTATACCTAATACCTGTTGGCAGCATAACTGTCTAATGCTTAAACCTGATTCTGCTACATTCAGTTGATGTTAGCATGTCGTTTTCACATTAAATGCAACAAACTGAGTAGTTTTACAAAGTTGTCATGGTGTTATAATTTATGCAGCATGAGCTGAGTCTGAACCAATTCACTTAACAAAACTCTGTTTTCATTCCAATGACACTCTTATTGGCCGACATCGGATGATGGAGTACGTAACAAAAATATTATACAGTCACCATCTTTATCTGCATTTCTTGACTCCTAACAATGCGAGAATGAATAAGCATAAATCTTTCTCGACAGATGCTGAACTGAGAATGCATAGCTGAGCAGTTATGCCTCCACAGCACTGCAGCGACAAAAGAAGAAAAAAAAGGAGGCAGACGGACAAAAAAGATACAAGGCTATGCAAAAAGTCATCTTTCATTTCTTTGCGTTTCGCTCGGAGAAGTTAGACTGTATTGTAATCTTTTCAAGTGATCTGAAGCAAAATTTCTTCAGGCTTTCTGAAGGTCTTGTATTTATTTTATTATTTTTGTACTTGTCTCTTTTTGTTCTGTGGTAGACAGAGCCTTTTGTTTGTTCTTTTTTTTTTTTAGACCTGACACGTCTTTAGCCCCCCACTTTAATTTTTTAAGAATTATGTCCACATTTTGGCCTTGATTCCCCTGATCACACCGTGGCAACCAATAATCTGTTTCTAAAGGGACGGGTCCTCTGAGGATACAGTTATCGTCAGGATTATCCAACACGTATTGTCAGATAACCCTGTATTTAAAAAAAAAAAAAAAAAAAAAGGAAAGAAAGAAAACTTTGCTCTCAATGATTCAAACAAGCAGCACAAATCAAAAGTTTCAGCTAGAAATAATCACAAACTTCATTTTTATTTCACTGGTATTTCATGCGCTAGACCAACACAAATTAGAAACAAGGACGCTTGATTATAGAGTCGCATTTATATTCAGCCTCACAATGTAAAAACTTTGTAGAGCCACGTCTTTTAGTAATTACTGCAGCAAGAGGTTTTCTCTTGGAGTTTGTGTCTTTCCTTTGCCAATTGAGAGACCCAAACTTTTAGCCCATTTTTGTTTGCAGAACAGCTCAGACCGACTGGACTCGCCAATGAACATCCTTTAACATTGTTTTCTACATAAAGGAAGTCTGGATGTTATCCTAACATCTTGATTCATTTCATTCAAACATGGAATTTGTCATCAGACGAACACATTACACATGATAAAGATGGAAATTATTACGGATAGCCTTAGCCCCTTCTTCATGAGACAACAACAGAGTGTCTTCAGTCAGAGGCATCTTCAGGACTGCTGTAACACAGTCTTCTATGGAGGACTGTTCCTGCCCAAAGCCATCAGCACAACTCTTTATAGAAACTTGGATAATACGAGTTCTAGCAACATTCCTTTTGGAATTGAAATTAGTTGAAAACAAAAAAAAAAAAAAATAGAAACAAAAACTAAATCTACAAAACCACACAAACTGCCCAAGCACCGATCATCGTCTTTATGTATATTTAAGGTCTGCAAGCTCATTGACTTATTTTAGCTCTGGAAACAAATATGTCCAAATAAAGAAAGAATTAAGTCTGGCTCGTTCAACCAAACCATATTTACACACGAACAAACATCTGCATGTTCCTGTTTAGTATTCACTCCTCAAATTTAATTTTGTCTTGTGGAAGACAAAATGGTCTTTTTGTGCAGTGATATGAAGAACCGTTTACAGGTTTATTCATGAATGAACTGTTTAAGGTCAGGCCGCTGCATTTCAATCAGATTAAAGTCCAGACTTTCACTAAACCAATCTAAATTTTTGTATTTTTAAAAAATGATTTCCCCTCCTCTCTTTCTGAAATTGTGTGAGTTAGCATTAAAACAGAAGAGCCGTGCGCTCCCACATCATCGTTTCGGCGTAGACCTCAGAAAAAAAATTCACAATTTTTCCTTGTTTTGCTTTTATTCGGCAGCTCAATCAAAATGTTTGTGGAGCTTCACTCCACTTCTCCTTTGTGGCCCGGCAGAATTTACATAAGCAGCAGTTCAACCCTCGTTCTGGTCCACCATCAAAACAGCCGCAGAGGCACGAAACACGAGCTGCTCGCCCGCCAGTCCTGCACTGACATGCAGCCAGACACGTCCAAGTGGCAGGCGTCCATTATGTTCAAGGCCGCGTGTTGAGAGCTTCCCGCTGCAGTCGGCTGTGTCAGGATTAGCCGTTGTGGTCGAAGCGGCGTGGACTGACTCAAAATTGAGATGATTCGTATAAATAAAACACTCTGGCTAAGCAGCAGGGGGGCTGGAGTTTATTCACCGCATAAACTTTCACCAGAAACATGCCCTGACATTATGCAATGAGAAACATTAGAGTTGCTCTTCCCCCCCCCCCACCNAGGAAGGAAGGAAGGGAGGAAGGAAGGAAGGAAGAAAGGAAGACTTCGACAAGACTTTTTTTCGTGTTAAAACTCTTTTCGGTGCGGTTCCTGGCAACACTTCAATCTCTCTACTGGTAGCAGACAAAAGGGAAGTTTCTGTTATGTCTGCCGGGGTAATTATTTTGGCGATGCACTGTGAGTATTTCATAGACCATTCCTTCATAGCTTAGGGCAGGCAAACCTGGCTGTTCCTGCTGCAGTATCAGAAATGTTTTATAGGGGCGGCCGAGCAGGGACCATTACTCTTGCTGATGTGTAACAAAAAACAGATATCTTAGTTTTGGTGCATAGCTGTTGGGTGTGTGTGTGGATTCTGTTTGGGCTCTATTCTTAAAAAGACAAACTGCATTGAGGAGTGCACTGTTTTCTAATCCCCACCATTAGTTAGAAGAGATCCAGATCTGTTTAATCTTTCAGACAGACTCCAATGCTTTCTGAAGGATCCATGGACAAACCCATTGGGTCCTATTAAGAAGAGTCGATGAGCGCCTATGGTGAGAGGTGGAGCACACTAGACAGCTTTCCCTCTGGGACAACAGATATATGTTCTTGAAGCTGAACCATCTGAGAACATGGAAAACTGTAAACGTAAAGGCTTCAGCCTGGTGAGCTTACAGCTGTGTGGAGGCGATGTAAAAGACAACCAGCCCCCTGTTCCAGTTAATCAAAAACATGTACGACTTCTTACAAAAATGTTTTTATGCTGTGAATCTTTTCATGTTAGTAACATTAAAACCACAAAGCTGAATGGTATTTTATTAGGATTTCATGTGTTAGACCAAGTCGTACAATTCGTGACACCAAATGTTTGCAACAGAACGTTGCCAAGTCAAAGTTTATATATATTAAACATTTACAACAACTTCAGCTGACCAAGTGGTTCACCATAGATATAAGATATAAAAAGAAATACAATTGGAATTAATACAAATATTATAACACTGGCAATAAAATACCAATCGACTTCTTCTTCTTCTTTTCCTTCTGGCTTTCTCTCTCTAGGGGGCGCCACAGCCAGCCTCTCCATTATGTCTCCATTGTTATGGTCTGGCCCTTAAACCATAACAAATAAAAGGGAAGCAACGCATGGGATAACTTAAAAGGGAATTTATTTAATAAAAATCATAGCTGATTGGGGAAGAACGGGAGAAAGGGGAGAGAGACAGAAAGAATGAGCTGCTTAGTCAGAGAAAGTGGTGCATCTTATGGTGGATCTGACATCTTCTGGAGACACTGACCAGCTGCCTCCACTTCCAATCAGCCCCAATAAAGGAGTCCAAAACATGGATGTTAGAGACCCAAAGGAAAAGGCCTTGGGCCGTAACACCATGATTATGAAACAAAACAGAACTCTTCATTCCATCATCTGAAAATGGAAATAGTTTGACATACCTGCATATTGAGACATTTCCTACTCTAACAGGTTGAGTAAAGAGATCAACAATCAGAGAAGCAGCCAAGAGGCCAATGTTTACCCAATAGAAACTGAGGAGATCCTCCTCTCAGGAAATAATCTGGTGAGAGTTCTACTATGGAAGAGCAGCAAGAAGATATAAAGTCACTGGTAAAATAAAGCCCTAAGAATAATCAGTGCAGGGCTGCAGAAGAGCTGTTGTTGCTTGAGACTGCCAAAGGTACCGTTCTCTTGACGGTGGACGCAATCAAACATTTATAGATACTGCTACACATGGAAAGAGTTTAAGATCCCCTGATTTAGATCAAGGCGTATCCATGACTTTGAATAGTTTGGTCCAAGTAATAGCT
This sequence comes from Poecilia latipinna, assembly GCF_001443285.1. Lineage (NCBI taxonomy): Eukaryota > Metazoa > Chordata > Actinopteri > Cyprinodontiformes > Poeciliidae > Poecilia > Poecilia latipinna. Next base: position 12,086 of record NW_015117692.1, read on the forward strand.
AGACCCGAGTGTAGATCAGAACTGACTGTTGATGTTCACCAGAGCTAAAACACAAATCATTTAGATTTTCATCAAGAAAAATCTTCAAATCAACGTGAAAGAGGGAATTATTACTTTCTCCAGAACGTGAAGGTCAGGAATGTTAAAATGCTTCATGAAACAAAGACACTGTTTTAACTGCCTATCAAAAACCAATCTGGATTTTGTTTCATACTCACTTTTGGATGGTCGTTCTAACTTGTCTGGCTCATTTAAATTGTAGGTTTTAATACAATAAATAAACTCAGAAAACTTCAGTTTCTTTTGCTAGAAATCAATTGAAGTGTGGCTATCTGACTCATGGTCAGTTCAATGTCTGAACACAATAAGTAGAAACAAACACAGTTGGAAAAATAAAACTCTTTCCCCCCATATTTGTACTATTGGAAACCTACTTTTATATATTAATATTTATACCTAATACCTGTTGGCAGCATAACTGTCTAATGCTTAAACCTGATTCTGCTACATTCAGTTGATGTTAGCATGTCGTTTTCACATTAAATGCAACAAACTGAGTAGTTTTACAAAGTTGTCATGGTGTTATAATTTATGCAGCATGAGCTGAGTCTGAACCAATTCACTTAACAAAACTCTGTTTTCATTCCAATGACACTCTTATTGGCCGACATCGGATGATGGAGTACGTAACAAAAATATTATACAGTCACCATCTTTATCTGCATTTCTTGACTCCTAACAATGCGAGAATGAATAAGCATAAATCTTTCTCGACAGATGCTGAACTGAGAATGCATAGCTGAGCAGTTATGCCTCCACAGCACTGCAGCGACAAAAGAAGAAAAAAAAGGAGGCAGACGGACAAAAAAGATACAAGGCTATGCAAAAAGTCATCTTTCATTTCTTTGCGTTTCGCTCGGAGAAGTTAGACTGTATTGTAATCTTTTCAAGTGATCTGAAGCAAAATTTCTTCAGGCTTTCTGAAGGTCTTGTATTTATTTTATTATTTTTGTACTTGTCTCTTTTTGTTCTGTGGTAGACAGAGCCTTTTGTTTGTTCTTTTTTTTTTTTAGACCTGACACGTCTTTAGCCCCCCACTTTAATTTTTTAAGAATTATGTCCACATTTTGGCCTTGATTCCCCTGATCACACCGTGGCAACCAATAATCTGTTTCTAAAGGGACGGGTCCTCTGAGGATACAGTTATCGTCAGGATTATCCAACACGTATTGTCAGATAACCCTGTATTTAAAAAAAAAAAAAAAAAAAAAGGAAAGAAAGAAAACTTTGCTCTCAATGATTCAAACAAGCAGCACAAATCAAAAGTTTCAGCTAGAAATAATCACAAACTTCATTTTTATTTCACTGGTATTTCATGCGCTAGACCAACACAAATTAGAAACAAGGACGCTTGATTATAGAGTCGCATTTATATTCAGCCTCACAATGTAAAAACTTTGTAGAGCCACGTCTTTTAGTAATTACTGCAGCAAGAGGTTTTCTCTTGGAGTTTGTGTCTTTCCTTTGCCAATTGAGAGACCCAAACTTTTAGCCCATTTTTGTTTGCAGAACAGCTCAGACCGACTGGACTCGCCAATGAACATCCTTTAACATTGTTTTCTACATAAAGGAAGTCTGGATGTTATCCTAACATCTTGATTCATTTCATTCAAACATGGAATTTGTCATCAGACGAACACATTACACATGATAAAGATGGAAATTATTACGGATAGCCTTAGCCCCTTCTTCATGAGACAACAACAGAGTGTCTTCAGTCAGAGGCATCTTCAGGACTGCTGTAACACAGTCTTCTATGGAGGACTGTTCCTGCCCAAAGCCATCAGCACAACTCTTTATAGAAACTTGGATAATACGAGTTCTAGCAACATTCCTTTTGGAATTGAAATTAGTTGAAAACAAAAAAAAAAAAAAATAGAAACAAAAACTAAATCTACAAAACCACACAAACTGCCCAAGCACCGATCATCGTCTTTATGTATATTTAAGGTCTGCAAGCTCATTGACTTATTTTAGCTCTGGAAACAAATATGTCCAAATAAAGAAAGAATTAAGTCTGGCTCGTTCAACCAAACCATATTTACACACGAACAAACATCTGCATGTTCCTGTTTAGTATTCACTCCTCAAATTTAATTTTGTCTTGTGGAAGACAAAATGGTCTTTTTGTGCAGTGATATGAAGAACCGTTTACAGGTTTATTCATGAATGAACTGTTTAAGGTCAGGCCGCTGCATTTCAATCAGATTAAAGTCCAGACTTTCACTAAACCAATCTAAATTTTTGTATTTTTAAAAAATGATTTCCCCTCCTCTCTTTCTGAAATTGTGTGAGTTAGCATTAAAACAGAAGAGCCGTGCGCTCCCACATCATCGTTTCGGCGTAGACCTCAGAAAAAAAATTCACAATTTTTCCTTGTTTTGCTTTTATTCGGCAGCTCAATCAAAATGTTTGTGGAGCTTCACTCCACTTCTCCTTTGTGGCCCGGCAGAATTTACATAAGCAGCAGTTCAACCCTCGTTCTGGTCCACCATCAAAACAGCCGCAGAGGCACGAAACACGAGCTGCTCGCCCGCCAGTCCTGCACTGACATGCAGCCAGACACGTCCAAGTGGCAGGCGTCCATTATGTTCAAGGCCGCGTGTTGAGAGCTTCCCGCTGCAGTCGGCTGTGTCAGGATTAGCCGTTGTGGTCGAAGCGGCGTGGACTGACTCAAAATTGAGATGATTCGTATAAATAAAACACTCTGGCTAAGCAGCAGGGGGGCTGGAGTTTATTCACCGCATAAACTTTCACCAGAAACATGCCCTGACATTATGCAATGAGAAACATTAGAGTTGCTCTTCCCCCCCCCCCACC
>NW_015117693.1:0-4287 GCF_001443285.1 Poecilia latipinna
GAGGAAGTAGAGAGAGAGAAGGGGGGGGGGTGTTGTGCAACAACAGGCTGGACGGTTCATTGGCTTGTGAGTTGAACAATTGAATGGAAAACCTCAGTGCAATGACGTGTGATTTTAAAGTGGTCCCAAATGCAGCAGACAGAGGCCTCAGGTAGCTTTTGGTGTTTATTAGTGATGGGTCCGACAACACTGATGCATTGGCACATGTGTCTAGCTCAGAGTGAAACCTCGTGTCGGTATACGTATCGCTACAAGGAAGTCACATGACCAATACAGAAACTCTTTCGAACACACACTCATGCACCAAACTGTTTTATAAATCTGTCAACAGGATGCATCTGCCAAAAGAACCTCTGACCTTTTGAGGTTCCAAATGGATGTATCTTATGAGATACTGGGACCAACCAAAAGATAATTGATCCACCTCTTCCACCTTTCCTTACAATTTCTTTGCACTTCAGCCTCGTCTGTGGCATTTGTGCAGGTGTTTTTTTTTATTTTTTTTATTGTATCTAAAAAGTGTAAGACTCAATTTCAAAACATTGGAAAAATGTATTTTTTTAAATAAATTTTTTAAAAAGGACAAAGATAAAAAAAATAAAAATTCCAGTCCACATGCATCTTCATTCACAACACATTCACTTAGATTTTTACATTATGACACATGTTCACAAATGTATGTTCATATCAAAGATATGTTATATTCAAACTAAGATATGGAAATAATACAACATCAAATACAATAACTTAAAGTATACTATTGTTTATACTATGTCATCAAATCAGTGTCTGTTGATGGTGTCAACTAAGGCTGTCTGTAAGGACTTTTAAGGTCCAGCAGGTGTCAGTATTTAGTGACCCAGTATCAATACAGTTTGGCAATGTGTCAAAACGCTTCATGAGTACTGGGAGAGTGAATACTTGAACGATGGGCGTGGACTGACTAATTGAAGGCATGAGGGGAGAGTGCCGAAGGCAGGCTGAACAAAGAGAGAGAGAGAGGTACAGAGTGTGGGGGCGAGTACACAGGGAAAAATAAACCTAACACTAACTTTAAATAACTAGACACAAAAACAAACAACTTGAATCATTAAGAAAGAACTGAGTTAAAGTAAAACAGAGACAATGCTGATCTAATCAAAGCATGAGTCTAAGGAAAACAATTATAATTAAACTAGAATCAATATATCAAACCCCAAAACAACTAAAAACATCCCACAATCCTAACACTTTCCAATGGCATATAATACTCAACATTTGTTTTAGGGTGAAAATGACTGAAAATAATCACTGCTATAATGAGTCATAAATGGTATTTTACATTTTGCCTGATAATTTGATTGAATTACCAGAAACAACCTCTATGTATCATTGTGTGTTCACAATATATATTACCATATTTACCAGCTTGTCAAAACAATGCCACTTACTGCTTTTAAATACAGAAAGACAATTAATATTATGCAAAGTTAAATTCAGGCATTTTCCCTGGCCCTCCACATGTGACCCCATGGAAGGCATAATTGCCCACCCATGCTTTAATCATTAAGATCCATCTTTGAATATTAAACTGTTGTTGAAAGTCTGTTTGATTTAAATGTATTTACTGACTCTTGCTTTTGCTAAGAAATTATTTGTGAATATCCTTTTATAAGTTAGGGCCATTTTAATTTTCTAAGGACTTTTAGCTGTGAACACTGGCTCAAAGTAAAGACAAATAAGGTGAAGTATCAAGGCCAGAACCACCAGACTGAAATTGCTGCTGTTGTTTTTATTTGACTTTGAGTTCAAATTTTCTCATTCCTATCCACAAGCAAACACTCAAAATTTGAAAACTAAATTTTTGATGCTGCAATGAGAAGATAAACATGGTGTTCATTACAGAGTTTATCCTTATATCAAACCACAAACTTTTCTCTTAAACCAAAGCACTGATTAAGGTGCAATCTATACAATATCAGCATTAGAGTGAATTTCTTGCCTACGTATATTAAAAAGTAGATATTAGGTTAAAACACTCACTAAGTAAACTTATGATTACGGGTTATAAAATTCGGTGAGGGTTCACGTTCATGAATTACATGCTCCTGATGTGTCCATCAGGAGCATGTAATTTATCCTAATAATACACACAAACTTACATGAATGAAAATGTCTTCCTTTACATCCTCTCTCCTCCAGGTGGTGCTGTGCAATGCCAGAGCCCTCTCCTAGTACCAATTATACCACTGCTATGTCAAGTACAAAATTTAAGGCGTACTTCTTTGGTGATAATTAATGTTTAATGAATTGCATATCACAAGTCTAACAACATTAACAAAAGCACTTCTCTGTCTGAAGGTTGCTCTCTGGAGGGGGAAGCTGCTGTAACTGAACACACTACAGTTCCAGGCACAAAGTTCTCTATGACCTTGTGTTTTAGACACAGTCTTCATGAGTGATTACTGACAATATTGTAGGAGGGTGGACATGCTTCAAATACACTCATGCATTACAGAAGAACTAACTTCACGTCTACCATGACCCATGCAGAAAATTATGTCACAACTTGCCAAGGTGTAAGGAAGAATTCCTCTCTATCTAGACTGCCTTACTGTTAAAATAAACTGCTTGCACTGCTCTGATTTATCGAACACACAGAAAGCATACTCAAACTAGAGACATCATGATTTTGTTCATTTTACTTTTTTGCTTTGTTCATTTGCTAATGGTGTGAGTTAGCAAATGATTGCTAGCTTAGTGGAAACTAGTTTTAAAAAATGACTTATGTTGGAAAGATTTGTGGTAAAGAAAATTGTTCTTGTTTCCTTGCATATCTGTGACCTTTTGAAGGTCAAACAATTCTACTTTTTTGCTTATGTCACTATATCTTCTAGCACAGAAGCTTCTTTCAATATTAATTTATAGTGCTTTGGAAAAGTATTTAGAATTTTTGTGTAAAAAAAACAGCAAAAACATATTACTGAATTAAAGTTGTATTTCTTTTGCAAACCAAACTTGTTGCAAATGGAAACTATACACAAATATATATTTAATAATTTTTTCTTTTTTTGCTTATTTTAATTTTTTTTGTTTTTTACAAACAAGTTCTCACAAACATCTAAGTAACTTATTGCCTCTGTATTTGGGGTGCAAAGACAAATAAACAATTTTTCATTGAGTCAAGGGCCTTAAAAACAGATGCGGAAAACACAAAATCAAAACTTTTAATTTAATGTGAATCTAAGACCACAAAACTCAAATTATTTTTACTATAATATTAATAACACTAATGGAGTTTATATGGCCAACACCTACTTTCAGTTTGACAGATTTTCAAAAAGTTTGGATACCTCTGCTTTAAACAAACATCAAAACAATGTGGAACAATTGTGTTGCTGTCATGGTCAGGACTCCCTTGCAAAAGAGATTTTGAGTCAGTAGCATTACTAATGGTAAAAAAAAGAAAAGGTAAAGTAGTAAAAAAAACTATATTTACAGAATTAGGGTGACAAAAGAGCAGTATTTATTCATAATTTACTGTAGTATTCTTCCACTTTTTTGAGAAACATTGACTGCTGAACTGTTGTAAGTTGGATTTTTAATATGTATTTATGTTGATGAAGGCATAATTAACATTGCATCTTTTATAGAAGTGCATGTTAATTCTGACATGTATCATACCTGATTGAACTTGCCTTTTCATTTTCTCTCAGAAAGCACAGTTGAGAAGTGAATAACAACTGTGAAATGTTGGTGCACAGGTGGAACATGTAAACAATCAATTATATCAATATAGAGCAATATTTAATGTCATGACTTACTCCTGTTTGACCAACCCAAAAAATACGAAGGTTTACTTACTTTGAGCATGCTGGGAACCACAACAGTACAGCTTGGGTCTTGTTGCTGCACTAACACATTATACTAATACATATGTGTATCTGTTCTGCTCCTCTTGATGCTTTAGCGTCTGCGTGCGTGTGTGTGTGTTGACTTATGTTTCCGTAGCTGGATGTGCTTGCATTCTGGTTGTAGTCCAGGCTGGGAAGTGTGTACGCAAAGGAGGTGACAGGTGGGTGTAGTATGAGGGTTTATTTGTATATAGCAGTGTTCATATTCTTGTTATGTAAAGCACTTTGAAATGCCTTGCTGCTGAAATGTGCTATACAAATAAAATTTGATTGATTGTTGGATATGTTATTGGCAGGGTCTATAAACTCATTGTTTATTATTGCTGAAGACTTTTTCACAATGTGTTGTGCACATTGTTTAAGAACCCATACTATAGGGCCAATAAAAAGTCTT
>NW_015117693.1:7403-14963 GCF_001443285.1 Poecilia latipinna
CTTGTTATGTAAAGCACTTTGAAATGCCTTGCTGCTGAAATGTGCTATACAAATAAAATTTGATTGATTGTTGGATATGTTATTGGCAGGGTCTATAAACTCATTGTTTATTATTGCTGAAGACTTTTTCACAATGTGTTGTGCACATTGTTTAAGAACCCATACTATAGGGCCAATAAAAAGTCTTTATTTTGTGAACTTATTTTAAGTGATAAAAGATGTAACAAGAAAAAAAGGCGTTGGATAAAAAAGTTGAGACAGTGCAAGCATGGGCTCTATGTTTGCTGCATTTCAATATGGAGGTGAGTTGCTCTGTTTTTTTGATAACGGTCTGTTACACTGTGTTTAGATTGTATTATGTTCTGTTGTTTCATTTAGCTAAATTATATGATTAGATTTAGCTGTTTTGATGTTTAAATTGAAAACACTGGGCACAAAATAACATAAGTACACAAATATTAAAATCTACATGAACAAAGTGTAGCAGCACGAAGCCTGCCCTCTAGGATTGAGGACACCTAGCATCCAATTAACTCCCAACAGGGGTGTGGAGCATTAAAGAAACTCTTTCACCTGTGTTCTTTATGCGTAGATCTGGTGTGCAGCTTGTTGGACTTGGTAGAGGACGGCGGCTGGTGAGGAAAAAGGAAACAAATTTATATTGATGGTTAAAAAGTTGAAATTGAGAGCAGAAAGAGAGGAAGATGAAGATAAAGAAATAAGAATATCTTGGACTTCTGGAAGTCGGCGTTGAGGAAATGCTCAAGATGCTATCGGGAAATCCGGTGGATTGGTGAAAGAACTTTGGACAAAGACTACGGCGGGTAGACAAAGCTGTGCTTCAGAGTGAGAAAATAGTATAATGAGAGTGACAGGAGCAGTGAAACATCAAGTAGTGAAAGGATGAGTCCAAAAAGAAGAAACTCTTAGCGACGGCAGGTGTAGGAAAGAGGGGAAAAGTAATGAAAATCTGGGATGAGTCTGAAGAAGAAATGGAGAAGGAAATAAGGGAGTTCAAAGTAATTGTTAGAGTCAACGGCTCTGCAAATGATCAGTCCAGTTAAACTATCCACGGTTCTGAAGACTGAAGTAGGGGACATTACTAATGCAAAAGTTCTACGAGATGGAAACTTAATAAGTTGTAATACAGAAGAACAAAAAGGCAGAGCATATAGGATGAAAGAAGTAGGAAAGTATAAAGTGACAAGCTTGAGTTTGGTACACGTTTAGAAGAAGGAAGTAAATGGAGGAAGGGAGTGATTTGGTTGATCCGGATTGAGGTTTCAATTGAGGAAATAAAATCAAATCTTAGAGGAGGAAGAGTTAAAGATGTAAGAAGACTTCAGACCTTTAAAAACGGAGAGAAAGTGAACAGTGAAAGTGTTTTGATAGAATTTGATGAAGAAAGACTTCCAGAGAGACTATTGAGGATATTTGACCTACGATGTAAGAGAGTATGTCCCACGACCGATCAGATGCTTTAAATGTCAAAGATTTGGTCATACAGCGCAGACATGTAAAGGAAAGAGAAGACACGATGTGGAGAGGATCATGAATATGAACAGTGCAATAAGAGCAAGCAGCCAAAATGCTATAATTGTGGTGGCAGCCACAGTGTGGCATATGGGGGTTGTGAAGTTATGAAGAAGGAGGTGCAGGTTCAACAAGTCAGAATATGCAATAAACTATAGTATCCAGAAGCTGTTAAAATGGTAAAGCAAAGAACAGATCTTGGGGGGAAAACAGGCGACGGGGCCTGGATAATACCGTGTTAAACGGACGGCGGAGTCCGGCGACAACAGGCGCTTAAATTCCGTAACAAAAATATGTTAAAAAAAAAAAAACATCTCTTTCTCTTTCTTACTGTTTATTCAATGTCACATACTGTTCTTATTTTTTTTTCTTTAATTATCTAAAGCACCTTGAAATGCCTTGGTGCTGAAATGTGCTATACAGATAAAATTTGATTGATTGACTGATACAGAGTTAAACCAAACAAAAGAAAATAAAGTGTATGTGGATTTAAAAACACTAGTGATATTCATTGCAGGGGTTATAAATGCAACAATGGAAATTAAGTCAAAATCAGACAGAATTCAAGTAATAGTGAAAGCAGCAGCAAATCATAACATTGATGAATTAACATGGGAGGAAATGAGAGATGACCTCAGCATTCAGGCCAGTCAGGAGGCAGAATGGATCGGATAGTTATGCTATGGTCTTGATTCTTCAGTGGAATGCAATAAGTTTAATATCAAATGGACAGGAATTAAAGCATTTTATTGATAAATTAGAAGAAGCTCCAGAGGTTATTTGTATACAAGAAAGTTGGTTAAAACCCCAATTAGAATTTAGAATCTTAAATTATTCTGCTATTAGATTTGATCAGATTGAAGGTAATGGTGGGGGATGTGGCTTTTTCATTAGGGAGGGGTTGCCATTTAGAGTAGTTAAGAGAGGAAAAGACAATGAGTTTTTAATTGTGGAGATTTGGATAAATGTAGATCCATTTATTGTAATAAATTATTACAATCCATGTGAAAGATTAGAGCTGGATAAATTATGAGAAATTCAGGGACAAAATAGAAATAAAGTTATTTGGTGTGCAGATTTTAATGCCCATAACAGTTTATGGGAGGGCAGAGAAAAGATACAAATGGAGATGTAATAGAACAACTGTTGGAAGATAATCAATTAGTGTGTATGAATGATGGAAGAGGATCAAGAATAGATGTGCATACAAGAAAATTCTCAGCTGTAAATTTAACTCTGGTGTCTAGAGATTTAGTTGGATTATGTGAGTGGGAAATAGAACAAGAAACAACAGTAGGTAGTGATCATTTTCCAATTTTTTGTAAAATTCTTATTTCTAAAGAGAAGGAGGTGATAGAAAGGCAGGAAAGATGGATATTTGGTAAGGCAAAATGGAATGCATTAAAATATTTATGTGAGAAATATATGAATGAAGTCAATTTAAATCTAGATATAGAAAGTATAGAGGGAAAGATTATAGAAGTTATATTGAAAGCAGCAAAAATAACAATTCCTGTAAATAAAGGTAAGAACACAAAGAAAGAGGTACCTTGGTGGACACAAGAGTGCAGTGAAGCAATAAGGAAAAGAAATAGAGCTTTTAGAATATTGAAAAGAACACGTCATTTTAAAAATTTGAGTATAAAAAATGTCAAGCAGAAGCAAGTAAAGTTATTAAAAAGGCAAAGGAAACAAAATGGAGATATTTTTGTGACTCAATAGGCAGAACAACTCCTACAGCTAATGTATGGGGGATGATTAAGAAAATGAGGGGAAATAGACATGAGAGAACAAACCCAATTCTAAAACATGAAAAAGGAACAGCAGTAACAAATGATGAGGAAGTAGAAGTAATGGGAAGAACATTTGCAACAATTTTTCTACTGTTTTACACTTGTGAATATGTATTAATTAATTTTATTTTGTAACCAGGTTACTGTGTATTGCAGACTTCTGCCCAGGTCCCTCTTGAAAATGAGATCTGGATCTCAATGAGGTTTACCTGGTTAAATAAAGGGAATAAAATAAATAAAAAAAGATCCATAGTTCAGATAATTTATCAGAACAGGGGAAATTTAGGAGGGAGCAGAAAGAAGGGCAAATGATTTTACTTTAGAAGGCGAAACAACTCCAGGTAATGTCATAGATGTTTCCTTTTCTTTGCAAGAAATGAAAAAAAGCAATATTTAGATCAAAATTAACAGCGCCAGGGAAAGATTAGATATGCTATATTATGTTAAAACTCTTAGGGAATCAGGCTGAAGAAAAACGTTTAGGTTTATATAACAAGATCTGAGAAGAAGGAAGATTACCTTCTAATTGGAAGGAAGCAATTATTGTGCCAATTATTAAACCTGGAAAGGATCCAACAAACCCTCTAAGTTATAGAGCAACTTACTTCATGTTTAGGAAAGATTAGGGAAAGAATGATCACTGACAAGATTACATATTATGTAAAAAGTAAAGGACTTGTGTCTTCATGTCAAAGTGGATTCAGAAAAGGAAGGAGTACAATGGATCCAGTTGTGTGTTTAGAATCAGATATTAGAAAAGCTCAAATTAATAGGGAAGTAGTGGTAGCAAAATTTTTGATATTGAGAAAGCATATGCCATGGTATGGAAGGATGGGTTGCTTATAAAATTATATAAAATGGATTACAGGAAGGGCTTATAGTTGGATTAAATATTTTTTGTTTAATAGAGTTATACAGGTACAGATGGGAGCAACAAGATCCAATAAATATAAAATTGATAATGGAACTCCACAGGGAAGTATTATCAGTCCTTTATTATTTTCAATCATGATTAATGATTATAGATGTAGATCAGGATGTCATGCAGTCATTATTTGCTGATGACGGAACTTTGTGGAGAAAAGGGAAAAATGTAAGATTAGTGTATGACAAAATGCAAAATGCTATTAAATCTGTTGAAAATTGGGCCTATAACAGGGGAGTTAAATTCTCAGTAGTTAACCCTTGTGCGTGCGAGGACTGAGGCAAATGATACAAGTGATACGGGTGTGGGGTCAGTGGGACCCCATTTGTAAACCCAAGGGTTAAAACAAAGACTGTTGTATTCAGTAGGAAGAAAACTGAGGAAATTGATTTAAAAATGTATGGGGGAAAATAGAAAAAGTAAGTAAATTTCATTTTATAGGAATCCAAGCTCTTATGGGGTGATCATATAAAGTATACTGAAGGAAAAGTAAAAAAGCTATAAATATAATGAGGTGTTTAACAGGATTAGATTGGGGCGCAAATAAAATGTATTTAAAAAAGATTTATATTGCCTTGATCAGATCAGTGTTAGATTATGGATGTGTAGTTTATAGGCAGGCTGCGAAAACATTGATTAGTAAATTAGAAGTAATTCAGAATCAAGCTTTGAGATTATGCTGTGGAGCTTTGAAGACATCTCCATCTTTGGCAGTGCAGGTGGAAATGGGAGAGATTCCTTTATATTTAAGGCAAAAGCAAATTATGTTGAATTATTGGGTGAGTTTTCAGGGACATAAGGAGGAGAACAATCCAATAGTAAGAATATTGAGACCTTGCTGGGAGAGTGGAAAAGCTAAAATAGACTGTTTAGCATGGGCAGCAGATAAATCTGCTAGGGAAATAGGTATACAGGGAAAGAGAGTCTGTGCTGCGGTGTCTTATCCAATTACACCATTTTGGTTGCTTCCATATGCGAATGTTGACTTAGAAGTTTATAAAGAAATACAGCTCAATAAAGATGATTATTGGGTAAGTTTTGTAAATGACAGAATTAAGAATATCTATAAATCTTTTACAATTATATAAACAGATGGTTCAAAAGATTTAGTCTCAAATAAAACAGGATTTGCTTATGCTATTCCGGAACTAGGTATATTTAAGAAACAAAGAACATCTGACCATTAGCTGTATATTCAGTGGAAATGTTAGCAGTATTGATGAGCTTACAGTGGGTAGAAGTTCTAATATGTTCAGATTCATTATCATCACTAATGTCTATTTTAAATGTCTCACTGAAAGTCATATGGAGTTGGTATATGAAATTTATGAAATTATATTTAGAATGATACAAGCTCAAATAAAGATTAGGTTTATATGGATACTTGCTCATAAAGATATAGAAGGGAATGAATGATATGGCAGATCATTTAGCTAAGGTCTTTAAAACAAAGTAGAATTTTGGAAATAGCGTATGGTAAATCTGAAATAAAATCAATTATTAAGAACAAAATTAAATCTGAATGGCAACAATTGTGGGAGGAACTAAAGGTCGTCATTTATTTCATATACAAAATAATTGGAGAAAATCGAAAAGAGCAAGTAGTAATGACAAGATTATGGCTCGGACATACTGGATTAAATAAAATGTTACACTTGAAAGGTAAACATCCAGCAGGTAGTTGTAAGTGTGGTAGGGATATGGAAACAGTAGAATATATAATAATTCATTGTGAAAAATATACAGTAAGTAGAGAGAAGTTAAACAAGAAATTAGAAAATATGATATAGAGACATTAAAATTTAATAAGATATTATTTAAACATAAAGTAAATAAAGCTGTTATTAATTTTTTTGAAGGATACAGGATTATATATAAGAATTTAGATTAAAGGGAGGCACTCTGGTCCACACTCCAGCACAGTAGATGTTGATAATACATCTTAACGTTAGATGTCACCCGCCAGTAAAAATCAGAAAGAAGAAAGAAAGAAGTTTTCTTTATGCCAAGACATGGTCACTCTTCAGCATGAATGTTGTTTGGCTGGTTTGCAGTGGTCTTAACTCTAACTTAAGTAAGCATTGTTTCTCCTGTATAAGATCTGACATTGCAGTTGTTTAACTCAAATTGTTTGTGACTTTAGAAACTGGAGTCTCCTGTTTGCAGTGGGGTGTGGTTGTAATTTCACCTTCCCAGTTGATAACATAAAGGGGTATATAGTGTTTATTGCATCCATATAGTTCAATAGTACAAAACCATGACAACTGTTCATGTATAGAAAATACTGGCAAGCTGAACCTCCTGTTGCTGTTAGGCTGGTAGGAGCTCTCTGGTTGGAGTTGAGTCATCCAGCCCTGACAGAAAGCTGCTGCAGCTTGGCGGAGACCCTGCAGATTTGTTTCCCCAGTTTTGTGCTGTTTTTGTTTTGCTACATTTGTTTGTGGGTTATTTTCTGTTTGGGATTATTCTGGGTAGCCTCTAGCCTTGCTGCAGTTGGCAGCTTTGGTCTTTAGATAAATTAATTAAAGCCTTGTGTAACAGATATTACTTATATATGATTAATTAGTTAATTATTGAATCAGAATATTCCTTAGGTTCGACTGCTGGAGGGTGTGGCCATTTGTAGAAACACAGACAAACAACGGTATGGTGAAAAATTAGTGATATGTATTGATATTTACAATATTTACAAAACAATCAGAGCAATTCAGGAAGTCCAAGCTGTTGTTTTTCTCTTTATCCAGGAAGTTCAGTCATTTCCTTGATGGTGATGAATAAACAAACAAAATAATAATAATAATAATAATAATAATAATAATAATAATAATAATAATAATCCAGGTCCGTTCCAAATGGTCCAGTCCAGAGTGAAAATGGTTGGCAATGGCCTGAGTGTTTCCTGCCAGATTGGAAGGAGTTGAGTAGAGTTGATGTTTCTTTTCCTTTGATGGGTTTTATAGATCTAGTTCGCCAGTCTGTTTTGCTTAAACACAGACATTGTTCTGGACCTGGGAAAATAATTCTGGAAAGTAGCTCTGGAATAGAAACCTGGGCAGTTCCCTCTTTCTAACTGCATGTTCATTAGCATGCTTGGAGCCACAAAGCGTCGGACAGCGTCTCCTACCTAGACTGCTGTTTTCCAGCCATATAAGCAGCAGCTGTCAATTAAGGACGCTGATGTGCAGCATGACCTTAAAACCACGTGAACAAACATTTGTTTGTTCTCGTTTAGTTTACTTTAGTTTTTAGTTTACTTTGTGGTGAAGAAATTAAGGAGAAGATGATTTTATTTTTAAATAAATCTTTCAA
>NW_015117694.1:0-14939 GCF_001443285.1 Poecilia latipinna
TGAGATAAAAAGGAAACTAACATGGCAGAAGAATCACATTGTGCCATCTGTAGCTGCACATTGACTTCCTTCAGCTCATCCAGGTCACCTTTATCGAGTTCCTCTTTCTTGTTGACTTTTGATGCTACATGTGATGAGTGAATTACTGTCATACAGAAACCAGGTTTTTATGGGAACTACATCTGGAAAGTGACACCTAAACATTTGAACATGTCAGGCTCTTCAGTTTGGGTTGAAACACCAGACGATGTACTTGGAGATGCTGACTCTCATGTCCAGGTAACTTACAAACACATCCTGTTCATGTGGAAGGTTACAGCCTGAGCAGAACCACAGGTTGATGTCGTTTTGGCACTTCCCTCCATGGGGTTGCCACAATAAGGCAACCTCACAGTCACCACAGCTGTGCACACACAGACTCTGCAAACGTTTTTACTCTGGACGGCCTTCCTGGCGGGAGAAGAACGGAAAGAGAATCACATCATCTGCAAAGAATCAAATCTGAACAAGTAAGACATTTGCTGTGCAATCATTTAATAGATTGATCTGATGTATCAATCAGCCTACTAAATCTATTTTTAGTTAGATCATCTTTTTCAGCGGTTTGTTTACATTTACCGAACTAAATGTAAGGTAACAAAGAAATACAAAATGAATTTGATCTCAAGTTTTTTTTTTAATTTCTGTTTAAACCAGCAAACATTTTTATGACTAAAATATAACATGACATGTTGATATGAGAAAATGGTTGTTTCCTAAGCAGGACATGCGTCACTTGTCAGGGGCCAATCAAGTGCAGACTTCTTCTAAGAGAGGAAAATGCACTGAAATTCTTTCCAATCATCATCATATTTCAAACATGCTGACATCAAGTCAGTTTGTCGTCTGGGCAACGATTTTGCTCATGGGCACCATTGGTGAGTTTTTTGTCTAAATATTTCTATGAATATCATCTAAATATCCCACATTACCTTCTGTCATGGTTTTACTGAATCGTAAGAAACTTTATTGATCGTATGATTTGACTCTAATTTAACATCAGGTCAGAAAATTCATCTGAACTTAACCCCGCCTGTTCATCAAAGCGGCAGCTTCGTATCAGCTCCCATTGGGGGAAAAGTGACTTTGCATTGTTTCCATGACTCAGAACGGATCTACTGGTACAGACAAACCCTGGGACAGAAACCAACGCCGATTGCCAGCTTCTATGTCTACGGGAAAGAAACCATTTTTCATGGTGAATTCAAGAACAATTCTCGTTTGGATTTGGTTAAGGGAGACCGGACAAATCATCTGATCATCTCAAATCTACGAATTTCAGACTCTGCCACATATTTCTGTGGAAAGAGCAATGCGCAAGTTGTGGCTTTCGCACAAGGCACTGTCGTCAGCGTAAAAAGCTTCGACTCCGATGTAAAAGTTCTGATCCATCAGTTGGTGTCTGAGAGCCTGCAGCCAGAAGGCTCTGCAACTCTGAACTGCACAGTAAAAACTGGAAGCGGCGGTGGAGAACACAGAGTTTATTGGTTTAAAAACTCTGACGGATTCCAACCAGGATTCCTTTACACTCAGGGAAGCAAGAATGATCAGAGTGAGAGAAACTCCAACACACCAACACACACCTGCGTCCACCGCCTGTCGATGGACGACCCGTCCGTGTCTGATGCTGGATCCTACCACTGTGCTGTTGCCTCCTGTGGACACATCCTGTTTGAAAACGCAACAATGCAGGAATTTTCACGTGAGTAAAAGGCATCATATCCTGTGAAGACAGAAACATGAAGTGGAATCAATGATTCTTTCGATTGATTTCTCTGCAGGTGAGAAAAACCTCCTGAAGAATGCTGTGGTTGGAACTTTAACTGGATTTCTGACAACCCTTCTTGCTGCTTCGCTGGTTTTCTTATTGTGCAGACTAAGAAAAACATCAGGTGAAAGTGAGTGTGCATTTCCATCTCCATGCAAACGTAATTTATATCCACTATCCAACTCAGTGAAACTCAGAATGCGAGAAATTTATGCAACAAATGTTTTTGATTTTCATAGCTTACACATAATAGAAACCTTTTATTACATGTTTATATTTTGAAATAACTGTTTGATATTTTGATTTATGGAAATGAACCTGTTGCTACTTTAAGAGACTAATTCGCTCTTTTGAAACAGATTTGCAATGCTCTGCTGCTACGACTGCACCGCGGGTAGGAGTTACCTCTTCATTTTTGCGATTATTATTAATATTTTGTACAAACTTTCCCACAAGATCAATATTCTGATCTGCTTTCACGTGTATTTCCAGGTTAATGACCAAGACATGACAGTCCTCTATGCATCTATAAATGTTGGTCAGTCCAACAGATCAAGAAGACAGAGAGAGAGCAGCAAGACTGAGTGTGTTTACTCCAGTGTTAGCCAGAGGAAGTCAGGAGTGCATAAATTTCATTTTGAAACTCTGTGATGTAGTTTCAAGAACTTATCTTAAAGCAAATCTACAGGTGGACATATTGTTTTTTTATTAGCAGCCAAATTGTTAAACCTCTCTTGATGTAAAAATGTTTCTGTAAATTAACTTTTATTTGTGTTGGAGCATTTTGTGATTGACATTTAGTTTTCAGAAACAATTGGTTACTCTAAATTGTCCTTATGTGTGTGTTTAGGTGTGTATGCATGCGTGTGTGTGTGTGTTTTTTTTTTTTTTTAATGAGCTGGATGATGTCGTCATGCTGTTACGTCCTTTGGATGTTTCTTGCACATGCGCCATGCGATGGACGTGTTGCTTAAGACCCAGGAATCCCAAAGAGGAGAGTAGGTTTATTTTTACATATTTTAAATATGAAGCATTGCATTACCTCTGCTTGCCCAATGTGACTGCTTGCCAAATGACTGCTTTTTTTACAGGAAAACTTTTTTTCCTGTAAAAAAGTTTGGATTGGGTTGTTTTAAACTTTACCTTTACCCATATATCTTTACATATTATCAGAAATAGTCCAGAAGGTGTTTGAAGGGTTTGACAATGTACTAATGTCAGATATTAGGGTAAAGCAGGCTACATATTTGATATGGCAATGTTTTCATTTAGAGGAGTGAGAGGTAGTTATTACAAAGACACAGTAATCTTTTCAAATTTGTATTTGTTGAAGTCTGGAAAAATCATGTTATTTTCTCTCCATTTCAGAAGTGTGATGCACCTTGTGTTTGCAATACTAAATCCCAATAAAATCTATGAAAGTTTGTTGTAAATGGAATAAATAATATGAAAACCTACATGAATCGTTTGCTGTTCACTGTAGCCTATATGCACAATCTAACTAGTGGTTTCACAGGGCTGTGGACATGTGACCAAGTTTCTGAAATGCCAGATGTTGCGTCACGTCTGTTTGGCCAATCAAATACTGTACATCCTTATCTATGAAAACTGAAAAATGGGTCGAGGTTCTTCTCAATCAGAGCGGCAAACTAAACACCATGATAAGCAAATGCTTTGTTGTCTATATGATGTTCTTGTTCTTGGGGACAATGGGTGAGTCTATGTACAAGTTCCACATTTCGGTGCGTTGTACCAAGTTGTCGTATGTTTATCATGTCGGGGTTTTATTTTTTTACCACAGCTGGGACAAAGACACAATACAGCTTATCTGTTCGCCAAGACAAACATTTCGTGTTTGCTAAAGTGGGAGACAACTTGACTCTGCAATGCTTCTACGAAAACGTCGTGGACGCACGGTTCTACTGGTACAGGCAAAATCTGGGGCAGAAGCCAAGGCTGGTCTCCACCTATTACAAGTACGACAAGAACGCCACTTTCCATGATGAATTCAGAGACAGTCCACGCTTTGAGCTGGAGACCACTAAAGGCAAAAATCACTTGAAGATAAGAGATCTGAGGATTTCAGACTCTGCACTTTACTTCTGTGCAAGCAGCTACCTATACAGGCTGGATTTTGCTGAAGGCACAATGGTGTATGTAGAACAAACAGGTTCCAAGCTGAAAACTTCAGTTTATCAGTCAGCATTGGAGACCATCCAGCCCGGAGGCTCTGTGACCCTGAACTGTACGGTACAAACTGGGACCTGCAGCAGAGAGCACAGCGTTTACTGGTTTAAAAACTCTGAAGTGTCTGAACCAGGACTCATTCACAGCCAAGGGGGTGAGAACAAGCGGTGCAACAACAAAACCAGCGCAGGGACACACAGCTGTGTGTACAAGCTGCCAATTAGCAAACTGGACGCCTCTCATGCTGGCACCTACTACTGTGCGGTTGCCTCGTGTGGACACATTCTGTTCGGAAAAGGAACAAAGTTGGACTTAAAAGGTGAGCAGCTGCAAAACAAAACAAAAACACCACAAATTACCTAATTTAACTGAAACAGAAAGTTTATGTTGCTGTGTTTCTGCAGATACCAACAACTTAGAGACTTATTTATGGGCCGGAGCCTTTTCTTTCACCTCCCTCCTGAGTGCTTTACTGGCTGTCTTACTGTGTGTGATACATAAGAAAAAGAGCTTCAAACGTTCAAGTAACACCTTTTTTTAAACACTTTTACAACTTTAAATTCACATACTTGCAATGCAGCAAAAAGCAACATTTGACTCATGATATATTTCCTCTGGTTTTGCTTTCTTCCCCCACGTTTATTTGCTTGAGATTATGAAACTTGTTTCAACATTGAACAAAGATAGCAAGAGCAAATCCAGAGTGTATTCTCCAAATTATGATATCTCTCAATTTAATTTGATGCTCTTGCTTGAAAACCCTCCAAAAATATGCAAATTCACATATTTCTTAAGAAAGGAGTGGGTAGAAATTCCCTCGCAGTGAAATAAGTAAATGACTTATTGCCAGTTATAAGAAACTCTTGATTGTTGACATGGCTGTCTGTCATGGCTTCTAGAGGTAATTTACAAACTGCTTTTTGTACTGTGTCACCTTATCTTTGTTAATAAAACATATTTAAACATATTTGTTTAGGATTAGGGCCACAAAAAAAGAAAAAAAAAGAATTCTGACTTTTTTTTTCTAAAATTCTGACTTTTTTCTCTGAAGACTAAAGTCAGATTTGTTTTTTCAGTGGCACTAATCCTTTTCTGTATAAAATGTAAAAAATAAATAAACAAAAAATACAAAAATATCTAAACTTCTGCTTTTACTTGCAGAGTCTGTAAAAGGGCCATCCCATAAGCCAGATGTGAAGGTGAGCGATTGTTTTTCATCAGTCCTTTTCTATGTAAGGACGTACACATAACATAATAGTTTCTGTATTTTTTTCGGTGTGTAAAATTCTAACAAACCTTTTGCTTCTAGGATGCTTACAATGCACAAAAAGCATATTACGCTGCTTTTCTTGTGCTGCACAACAGACCACGAAGGAGAAAGGATCCTATCTGGAGTGAATGTGTGTACTTCAGGGTTTAGTAGTAGAATGGAAAAAAATATATATATTACAGCCAAGTGCATTTCAACACGCGTGTTTAATATAACTTGTTTTTATTAATTCACTGTTGTTCAGTTAGATCCAAAAGGACTTATCAGATGAGTTAATGTCTTTGTGTTTATTCTTGTATCCTGTTCCTTTTTGGATTTTGTTTTCTTAGATTCGTATTGTTGGTGTTTTTCCCCATGTGTTGCTTTTTCCTTTCAGAGTTCTCCAGTGTTTTCCAGGCACAAAGTGCCATTTTATAGCATTGAAAATGGGCCTCTGTCTCTTTAAAAACTGCTGTTCTTTCCAAAACTCTGCCTTCACAACGTTGCTCCCCTATTAACCCTTTAACAGCTTTGCACTGAGAAGTAACAACATTATAACATGCTTTTATGCTCAGATACATCCAGTCGCCAATGAGCTTCACTGGTTTTCTGAACTCAACATGATAACAGTCTTGGTCGAATGAAAATTGTTATAAAACATTTTTTTTTTATCATTTCAGTAAATGTGCTTATAATTCTATGAATTTTGAGTCTATCAATTTTTGCTTTTGTTATTTTTTTTAATCAACATTAAGCTTGAATGTGTCTGTTGGTTACATAAACATTGCAAAATAGCAATAGTTGACTTTTATGTTTATGAATAATTTCTGTAGCTTTGTTATCATTTTTTAAGATGCCATGAGCTTTTATCTGCTTTTCTTCTACATTAAAGTTTAACAGTATCAAATGTGTTGTGACTATTTCAAAAATTTCTGCCACCAACTGAATGTCTGTGACTCTGGTCAGTGAAGCACATTAAAGCAGATCACATGTATTTCTACCGAGTGGATTATTATCTTTTTTTTTTTTTGTAACCTGAATCAATATCACTGGTTTTAAAAAGAACAGACATCAAGACTAAAAATAAAACAGGATGAACCACATAAGCTAAAAATAAATACTTGCTATGCTTAAGGATTATTAGCATGTAAAGTTTGTTGATCTGGTGAAATATAAGAAATGTGTCGAGGTCTAATTATTCCCAACAATCTTCACCAAGACAACAAACTGTTGCTGCTACTGAAAAAGGACATTTTAAATAATTCAGTTACTTTATTGAGCTTGTATTTTGTATATAATACATTTTGTGATAAATTTTCTTTAGCACAATATTAGTTTCATTTAATGATGAGATAACCTCTAAATGAAAATGTTTTAGAGGCTATAAAAGGCTAGCTAAAGGAAGGCTACTATTTTCTTACATGTTTCCAGATTTGCTGCCTAAATATCCAGAAACTCCTCAATCCTAACACTCAGGTCTCTGGCTTCTTCACACAGTCCAAACCTTGTTTGTCCAACAGTTCTGGCCTAATTCATGTTTCAGGATCAAAACTCTCGTAATCTGAGGTAACCTTGTTGTGAATTTGTACAACACGTATAAATTGAAAACTCAGTTTGCATTATGTGCTTTCTAAAGCCCCTTCTCCATTGTCAAGTCTCACGCTAGCCAGTCAAAGTCTGGTCCAGCTCTGTCCAAGTTGTTGTTCTCCGTTGGCAGTGTGTTCCTCTCTGTGTGGGGGTGAACCATGAGTGATGGAAACTTAAGGTTTCAGTTTGGGGGATATTTCATAACCTGCTGTTCTTAAGTTTCTCCATTTCCTTTTGGGAAGCCTTTCCTTCAGGCCACTTTCTTTACAGGTGATTTTTATGTCCTGCAGCTGTAAACCACAGGTTTTGGTGTAACTTATTCAAAATCCAGATTCAATCTGATTCAGAGTGTGAAGAGACCTTAAATACATAATTAAATGTGGTTGAAGTAATTCTGCAGTGAAGAGTGAACCAGAGATTTTACACTTTGTTCCACTTTGACCGTCAACGTTGGGTAAATTAGATTTGGGACCAAATACTTTTTCACCTGTTCGGTTTGGATAGCTTCTTCCCTTAATAAGTGAAATCATTTAAGGCTACATTTTTTTTTATTTACTCAAGTGATGTTTGTCAAATACTTAAATTTTGTTGAATGATCTGAGTCAAAAAGTGTGAAAAACAGCAAAAACAGAAGGATGTGTTATTTTTACTATTGATGAAAGTCAAGCCAAAACAGGCCCTCTGCCTTCTTCCAGTGCTCCCAGTACTTACTGGAAACAACCAATTAAAGCCAAGAGGAGAGTCTTAGCGCTGTCAATCATCTTGTGTACACACTGCTCACTTCCTCCCTTACATGCTGTCTGCTATAGCTTCTTCCTGTCACTGGAGCTTGTTGTAAATGTTACGGCTGGTTAGCATAGCCACCGATGACGGCGGATAAAGTTGTCTTGTAACAATAAGTTGTTTCTCTGGCATTAGCACGTTGAGAAGTGCATACACAATATTGACTGACAGCACTAAGACCCTCCTCCAGTTCTGAATGGTTGTTTTTGACCCGGAGCGCTGTATTTCTTCAAACGGTAATGGCAGCTCAGGGAGGAGATTGACTTTTTTCACAGATTATCTGCCCCTATTATACTGTCACAACTTGGTGACGGCTTTAACAAGGGTGTAAAAAAAACATCTTGCAATAAAAGTTGCATACCCCAGCTTTAAATGAAAGAAATAATAACAATAAAGTTGATAAATAGTGAAATCAGAGCTTCTCACTTCCTTTTGTGCCCACACTGTTTCCATTGTCAGTGCAAGTAGAGGTCATTTCCGCTGAACATATAAAGTCTCGTCCTCGACCCGTTTACTGAAGTCGCTATTACACTGGAAGAGTCTGAGCAGTGAAGAGTGAAGGATGCTGAGGTTTTATGTACTCCTGGTTCCTCTCTGTAAAGCATGTAAGTCACTCCATTTACACACTCCTGCATCATGATGGTAGCTTCTCGATACGGTAACGCTTTAAGGTATCCGTAAACCATTCTGCGGACTTTGACTAGCCAAACTTCACATGTTCTTCAGACGGGGACGTTCTCTACGCCGACTTTGGAGACAATGTTACTCTGCATTGCTTCTACACCTCCAGTGCCTCCCATCTGAACTGGTACAAGCAGATGCCAGGAGAACCGCCGCAGATCATATCCACTTTTTACAAACATCTTCCCAGCTCCAACACCTTACACAGGCAATTTAAGGACAATAAGCGACTTTCAGTTTACACCAAGGAAGGGCTCTATGATCTGAAGATCTCCGATATCCGAGACTCTGATTCTGCTCTGTACTACTGTGGGTACACCAGCATCTCCATCACCGAGTTTGACAACGGAACATTTTTATTGCTAAAAAGTAAGAGAAACTCGATGCTTTCTAGAAGCTTTCTGCACTTATTTTTACCGTTTTTATTGACATCCTTAGAACATCTTGTCTTAGATTCCAGCTGCAAGACGTTCCTCCACCAGCCAGACTCCGTCTCTGCCCAACCAGGAGGCTCTGTGACTCTGAACTGCACCATGCTGACCGGAACTGTTAACGGAGACCACAGCGTTTACTGGTTCAGGAAGAACTCGGAGGGATCCGATCTGGGAACGCTGTACACAACGACACAGAGTGGTGGTCCGTGTGCGCGGAGCCCAGAGGACGGTCCTGCTGTCCACAGCTGCGTGTACAGCTTACCAAAGAGGAACGTGACCGTGTCTGATGCCGGGACGTACCACTGCGCTGTGGCTTCATGCGGACGGATTCTATTCGGACCAGGAACAAGACTGAATGTGGGAGGTAAGAGTTAAGGTTATTGCTTTTTTTCCCCCACAAATCTGCAAAAGTGTTCTATATTTTTTCTCAGAGAAACAGGTTGACCCTGCGTTGATGCATGGAGGTGCTGCGTCCCTGGCTGCGTCTCTGATCTTTAACATCATCCTGATGTTTATTGTTTGTCGAAATTTCAGAAGAAAAATCAATCATTCAGAAGGTACAACCAGTTGATATTTAGTAGATGATTTATGTTTTTTTTGCAGTATTTTGATGATTTTGTTTTTCTCATCAAGGATCACATCAAGAGCCAGGAAATGCTGCTGACACTCAGGTTAGCTATTTAAAAAATGAGTTAAGATTGTGTTTGTAGACAGACTCCACTATTTAGATCTGCTTTGTGTTGCAGGACGAAGACTTAACGGTGGTTCAGTATGCAGCCCTGGATTTCAAACTGAAGTCGGACGCAAAGAACAGACAGAAGAACCGAGAGGAGGAACCGGTTTACTCCAGAGTCAGACAGTCCAACCAGAAGTGACTGAATGTTTTAAACCGCACAGGCACTGCTGCTCTTTGCTTTCTGAGATCTGTGCAGAGGCAAATGAGGAAAACATGCAGATTCTGATACATTTGAACTGGAGATGCGTCAATCATAATGTGGTTGGTTTTCTAAGCTCTGGTTTTTGTAAAATTTTGACCTGTTGATGCTAACTCAGGTATCTCTGAAGCATGGATTGAGCTTTTTATGGAGTCAGTACTGAACGCAGTCGGGCAGAGGGCTGCAGGTTTTACATTTTTTTTAGCTTTAGTCAAGCTAGTTGAAACTTGACTAAAACTGCCAATGTTATGTAACCTTTTGGAAAAACACAACTTGTAATTTTTATGGAAATTATCAAAAGTAAATTTTTCTTGTCATTTTTATAGAATCACAACTTTCATTTTTGGTTTTAAACCATAAAGCTTTTTTCTTTTTTAAATAAAGGAAGATGGATATAGTATATTTTACTGGATCTAAACATTATGTATAACATTATTATTTTTTTAAATGTAGTACTGGTACTATTAGTGTCTTTTTGTTGTGGAAATTCAATGCAATTTTCCCTAGAAAACCCCCCAAAACAAACAGAAAAACAGGTAAAACCTGCATTTTTTTTACATGCATATTTAAATACATTGGCTGGTTCCTTTTCCATCTTCAGAAGGAGTTTTGAGCCACTGTGGAACATCCAGAGAGCAATTTGCAGCTCCAGAGTCACAAGTTGCAGACATGAGCTGTTTGGCAAAACCGAAAATGATGCTGCAACTTATTCATCTGTTCTCTGTTCTGCATGTAAGTGTGACCTTTTGCTCTCGCCTTATATGCCAATCTATAGCATCTTTACTAATATCTAAAAAGTCTTGTTTACACTGCTTTAAAAAAAGTCAAAGCAGGAACCATGAGTTATCTGGTGCCTACAGGGCCTATGTACAACTTGTATATATATGTCGTTGATGATGTTTTGTTCCTGACCAAATAAAGTTGAATGAACACAGAAGTTTTTTTTTTACAGTAGATTTGTTTTTTGTGTGCAAAATATCAGTTACTATGAGCTGTGATGTCACATTTACCTTCTGCTCAGTCAGAAGGAACCACAGACATGCTGTCACTTGCCTTTTACTCAGCAGACCACAGAGCACCGAGGTCAAAGTTCAGCATATTTCAGCTTTAACAGGATCGTAAGCTCCACCAAGCAGGGACATTCATGTTTTGCTGCTGTTGCGTGCAAAACATGAGGTAAATATTAACGTTAATACTCTAAAAGACAATTCAAAATGTTAAAACCGAACAACTTTTCACTCGTCTGTTGTATGTATTTAATATTCTCTATTAAATCGCCTTGGTTTGTCTGTCTTTCTTTTTTAAATATCTGTTTTTTTCTTTCCTCATTAGCAGATTCCACACTATTATTAGTAAGACTTGATAGCACTTTAATGGGATGTGTTCACTGATTGCAAAACAATCAGACAAAGTCAAGCTGAAAATTAACTAATCACAATCAACAGCCAGTTTTTATGTGATCTTTATCTTTATTCTTCCTTATGCTTAAGAAAGAATAATTTCAAGAGAAATGACATTTTTATTCATGTCTGTAAAAGAAATTGACATTTTCTTGGTTATTTTTGAGGAGGGTTTTCTTGTGATAATCTCAACATCATGAACTCCACCGACTTCAAAACGAGCTTGTGATGAAGTGAAGGTTGCTATAGTGACTTTACAGATAAAAGTATTTAAGTCATGTAGCTAATGTGACATTGTGAATATTTGATTGAGATATTCAGATGTGCAGTTAGGAAGTCAGCCAGCAGAGAGCAGTAAAGTCATTCCTGAACTGCTTTGGTAGTTAACCCTCAGTGTCAGAGCATCCCTGAAATCTTAGGTGTGGTTGTGATGCTAGAGGACAAAATTAGCATATTAAAAAAAAAATCTGAACAGAGGTGAAGCTGAAGATTTTAAGAATACAACTGGAGCTCATCAGGTGATCGTCTCTGTTCAAAATATAGAAGGTGAACCTAAAGAGAGAAGTGTTAGCATGTGCTGCGGTTAGCTGACATAGAAAGTTGTCTGTTGAAGTTTTTGAAGTTTAGCCACAACATATCACAGTTTCTCTGCTCGGTTTTCATGAGGACTGTTGCTCTTTAAATGAAGTGACAGCATTAAAACAAAAGCATTTTACAGTAAAGCTGGTAATCAGTGAGGACAATGTTGTTTTGTTTGCACACAGTGATCAAATTTGAGCTAATTGGTCTCTTGGTGATAAAATGGTGTTAATCTCCGGTTGGTGACTAACATAGAAAGCTTAACGGACTTAAAAATACATTAGTAACAAACAACCAAACAGAAAAGGAGCAGTTCTCGCTGTGGTCCTGCCTGCTAGCAGCGACCTCAGCCCCAGAGGTTCAGTCGGCCCCACCGCTCCTCCGTCCTGACAGGATGTGGTTGTAGCTTGTTCCTGCCTTCAATAACACATCTGGGCCATCGGTTCTTCTCACGACCCATACTTTTGTTTTGTATTAGAAACCAATGCAGTAGTCATGTCTCTAGTGACCGAATAAACTAAAACGATGACTTTGCATCACCACTGCAGCTCAAACAGACTATATATAGAAGTAGGAGGGTCTGTGAGCCACTAATTTTACTTTCTTTCCTGTCCATTTCCTTTTATTTGAGCTAAACGTGCCGCTACCTTTTGTGTTAGTCATTTTGTGACAGTAGAGCAGTGCTACCGATGTGCACAAGCGGGGCCATTTGTTTCCATTGTTTAGCATTACAGAAACCCACAGACTACATATCTGGACAGAACTGACCTAAATGTACTTTAGTAAAGCCACAAGCGCAGTGGAACAAACAGCAGTCATGTTACCATGAGGTGGTATCCCTCTGCGCCGCTGACCCATTTAGAAAACAGGAAAACAACTGTTATGTGTGATAAATGAAGAAGTACAGAAAGGCTCTGAAATATTTTTGCTTCACATATTAAAGTGTTTTGTTCCAAGTCAGTAATAATGCATATTTTACTTGAGAGATTTTTTTTCATTACTTTTGTTTTGGGTTCTCCCGACTTCATGTTCAGTGGTCCAAACCTGACCTCTAGTTCATGTTAGTATAATTTAAGAGCAAATTTTGTTTAATAAATTTGCTTATAATTCCAAAAACAACCCACCGTCCAAAGAACAAAAACAGCTTTCTGCTAAACTACTCTAATTTTTAACAGTAAAATTTATTCAAGCACTCAGAAGAAATTTTTACTTAAACTTGAAAACGTGATTATTATTTTATGCAATAAATAGCGACCCTCTCTAAGCAAACATAAATTTGACATAGCAGGCTAACATTTGAAATGGTTAAAGCTGAATTACTGAGTGACTCGGCTCTAGTGTGCTTCAAATTTTCCAACTTAAAATTTTCTGCCAGAATTTCATATTTTCCATTATTAAACCACAAAATGTATTTATGAATTTCAACGGTTCATAGAGAACAAAACCAGATTTATTACAACTATTTTTGCTAGTGTTTTTTTTTAACATAGCTTTTTTCAACAATCTTTTTGTGAATATAAATTAGCTCCCTTTAAATATAAACAGTACAAGAAGACTAAAAAACTTGTGCATTTCCCTCTGCTTTTCACAATAATTCCATTTTCAAAATATCCACACATGCTAATATGTACCTCCAACTTGTGGTTTACTGGGTTTCGGAAAGCTGCTTCAACATGCTAACAGCACTCTAATGGACTGTCTGAACAGAAATAGAGATAGTTGTTTTCCCTCTTCATAAACAAAGCTTTTTGCTTTAAATGCTATACTCTTCAATAGGTGACATTAAGGCAGCTTTATCCACTGCATTAACCAAGGATCTCTTTTTCAGCTCTTTCAGTTTGAACTCAAGTGTGAATGATTTACTCCTTTTCAACAATTTTGTCAAATGAATTGAGATATGCGTTGTTTTATGGCCTTACTAATAATACTGATTAGCCTTTCCTCAAAACAAACAACAAATAAAGATTAGATTGGTTGTGAGATATATTTTCGTCCTGAACAACGGCATACTTATTATGAAACCTATGTGCTTGATTGATGAAAGAGAAAATCTCCACCTGGGTCCATACGGACCGCTCTTTTACTGGACTTGGAAAGCTCTCATCAGCAACGCTTGTTGTCTTCAGTTTAGCTGAATCACCTGGATTAAGGATTTGAATCATTTTAATAAATCAGGATTTATGAGGTGAACCACGAAATGTATTGAAGATTTTGTGGGTTGTTGTGTAATCTTGATTTTTTCTTTACTGCTGGCAGCCGTTACATACGAGCCAAATTCATGGCCTCAATAAGCCACAGTTTGCTGTATTGAGTTACTTACTCAGCTCTTCATTGGGTTCTCAATCTAGATGGCTAACTCCCGTCTCCAAGGGCAACAACCCACCAACATTCAAATACCCTTGAATTTGAACAGTTCAATCACCTTATCAACATTCAGTCGTTCAGCTCTGCACAGGCAGTTAGAACAAGCAAATCATTTGGTTCAAGTCTATCAATCAATCATCCAAAGGTCCAACAAAATATGGATGTTCTGTGTTTTGAAATGTATGTTTCTAGATGTTAGTTGTCCTTCTAAATGAGAAAAAAAAAACAATCAATTTTCCTCCAATCACCCTCATTTTAGAAGTTTTGTACAGAGTTACGTTGTAAGGTTTTAACATTGTTCCCACAAAAGTTCTTAAGGAATCTGTTCTGACACCTGAGTATCACATCCACAGATGCTAATATGCACCAGCATCTGCTTTTATGTTGACAAACAGAAGTTGCTTTATGGTCTAAATGTCCCACTTTGTGACCTGCGGTGTAAACAACGTCATCAAAAAGGGGGTCTCAGCTTTAACTTTGAGCCACGTGATCAGGCAGATCTCAATGAGTCACAACAAATCATAAGTGATTTCAAACCAAACCGTCTAACTCGGCCATTCACAGCTGGTCTTTGCCCCATGAGAGAATTAGTTCAGAGCAGACAGAACAGCTCTGAAAATGAAATCGTTAATGTCTCTCCTGCTCTTCTGTAAAATCTGTGAGTATTGATAACATTTTTTGAAAACTACCTTTGCAGAATTGTGAGTAAAACCAACAGGATTTCAAAACTTTTTGAATGTTGTCTTTTTATTTTCAGGTCAGGTGTTTGCTGTTGAAAATCCATCGTGCGTCATTCAGGACAGTGGTGTGAAAAGAGCTGAACCTGGAGGCGCCGTATCTTTAAACTGCTCCTGCAGAGATGCTACCGTCAGCTTCCTTTTTTGGTACAAGCAGAGTCCGGGAGGCAAACCTCGCGTCATATCGACTCGGATG
>NW_015117695.1:0-2357 GCF_001443285.1 Poecilia latipinna
GGGTTTAGGTTTGATTTAGATTCATAGTTTGATGAATATATAACTCAATATGTAGAACATTTTCTTAGATATAAGGGTAACAATTTGATTAATATTAGTCTAATCAGTAGTTTCTATATTGGATCACATTCTTAACAGACTATAAGTCATAAAATCATCTGAAAATGTTTTAGTTCATTATAACCAATCAGAACATACTGACTGTAACAGATGTTTTGGTATTGAAACGGCTCATGTCTGTTTTATAAGAGTTTGAAGATATTATATGAAACGTGTTAATTTGTATAATTACACTCTGCAGTTTGATGCCCTGGGTCAGAGGTCAGAGGTCAGGAGAGCTCTGTGGGTTCAGAACCAGGTTAAAATGAGAAACACTCATTAGATTAGACAGAGAGCAGATCCATCCTTGTATCACCTGCAGGGTCTCTGGCTGCAAACAGCAACATGACGGCTGGTTGATTCCACCTCTAAACGTCAGACAGTAGAAACACACCTGATATAAAAGTAATGGAGCTTGTTGTGAAAACTGGCATAAAGTGGTGAGATCTTACCAGGTACACGCAGAAAATGGAGTATAAAGGCCTGTGACATGACAGTAATCTTGTATATTGATTCAATTATGATTAAAAGATGAATAAAATATATACAAATGTAATGGATGGAATAATCTGTAATGTACGGTTGAAAAAATGTATTCTGTACCCGTGATCTGAATGACAGTAACAAATTGATTTTAGTGTGAGGAGTATTGAAGTAAAGTGTGGTGATTGTTGATGATTAGAAACTGATTTTACAGCTTGAGTCGAATGATAGAGGATCATACTGAGAGTTATGAGTTGTTATAGTGATAAATTGTTTATGTTTTATAAGTATAGAATTATGTTTTACAGTAAATTAAAGAAATGTGATGACTGAAGATTTAGGTTCGTGAGAAAGAAAGGCAGGTTCTGCTCTTGGACTGTGTCGCAACTGGGCGGGGGTGCTGGGGAGGCTCAGAAAGGGAAGTAAGTTACCAGATGGCCAGTGGAAAATGGGAAGTACCAAAAAGTCACGAAAGAGATGATGATTGGGAAAGGATGGGGCTTTCCACAGACTGAAATGTTCCAAGAGTTACTAAACCTCTCCCATACACAACTATGGGCTGAGAAAGTATAAAAACCAGCAGACAAGGGAAGAAACTGTTCTTTGTCCGCGGCGCTGGAGGAGCTAACAAGAGGATGCAGATTGAAGACCAGCAGAGGACCGCACCCTGGAACCGAGGGGAAGCTGAGACTTCACGCCGCTAAGAAGGGACAAGATCCATATCCCCCCAGCCCTGGTTCCTGATTCGACCAACCCCTCTGCCTCAACCCAACGATCCCTATTCTACTGCAGCAGACTTGGAGAAAAGACAAAGGGCACTGATTGACGAAGATTCTGTGCGTTGAGGACAACGGACAGTTCTGCTTTGCTTCTATTCTGGAAGAGGACTTGGCCTTGACAGGACAAAGACTCTGACGAAGGACATTTGAGGATTTCTGCTGCTGGGACCAAATGCCATCTGGGTGTGAGTTTAGCTGCCCCCCAAAAGCCTCGCTTAGTTAAACTAGTGACACAGAATAGGGATAGAAATTAGAAAAGGTTGTGATTGATTTTAATTTCGGAATTATTACTTATTACGATTTTATAATCCCTGAAAGTTAATCTGTTTGTCATTTATTCCTGCTAAAGCTTGCTTAATAAATTACATATTAAAAATTCCAATGATAATTGTGGACATTGAGATTAATGGTGTCATCTGATCATTATAGTTTCCCCTAATTATAGTAAAATACACATACATGATTCTAGTGATGTGGTGGCTTCGTACTTGGTGAGTGTAAAAATAATGACCTTGGGACTTTAGTCTAAGTCACTAAATCTAATCTAGCCGGTAACAAGTGCACGTTATTTTAAGGGGAAAAGCTACCGTTAACAGGAGTGGTTGTTGAAGCTACGCAGTAGTGAGGGCTACTCTGCTGACTGTTTCTCAACTGAAAAGGGTCATAACTTCTGGAATTGAAGGTAGTTAGAGCTAGATGAGTTTTCCCCACCACCAGTTTGAACAGAATATCTCCTATAAACCTCTTTCTAGGGTAAGACCCGGGTTTTAGAGATTTTCCGGACCCGTTAGACAGAGAACTGGTCAGTAGTCAGTCAGGGGTGTGTTATGGGTGGGCTGACTATTGTACAGTAACGAACAAGCTAAAACAGCCAATCAGATCGCTGGGTGGAGGATCTGTGTTAACTCAGTGGTCTCTGAAGGAGAGTCTCCATATTTTGTTCTCAGCTCATTCATGTTTCCTTCCTGGCTTTGGGTCCTGATCATCATGTTGGTC
>NW_015117695.1:6411-8501 GCF_001443285.1 Poecilia latipinna
CTAATTCATGTTTCCTTCCTGGTTTTGGGTCCTGATCATCATGTTGGTCTGATTTTATGCATTTGACTGAATAAACTCTGGTTGGTTGTGAAGTTGAACTGTTTGTCTTTATGGTTCCACCTTTACACGCGACATTAACGGACCTGAGAGAACAACGAGCAGCCGGTGGAAATGTCTTGTTTTCAACAGTATCTAGTCCAGTGGAGCCCACAGTGGGTCCTGGAGGCCCGGCATCCTGCATGTTTTAGTTCTGTGCCTGGTTTAACTCACCTGGATCAGATGACGGATCATTAGAGGCCTAAGAGGAACACTGACCTGCTGCTGTTAGCACCAGGGAGGAACTGCCGGGCCTCCAGGACCCACTTTGGGCTCCACTGGTCCAGTTGGTATCTAGTTGGACTCGATGTTCTCATGGAGCTGGAGAGGTGGGGAGCCAGCACACCTGGTTGCCAGGATGACCAGCGTGTCGCTCTGTCCTGCACTGGCAGCTGCTGCCCTGAAGGAGGCGCTGTTAGCTCCTCCAGCTAGCTAGCCTCCATGAGGATTGTGGGAAATGGAGGCTTTATCCAGGAGAAATGGAGCCAATCAGCTGGTCTACTTAATCCCAACTGAGCACGCTCAGAACACCTGAGTATGACGCTGCCTTTGATCTGACACCTGGACACGCCTACCTGCACCAAGCCCCGCCCCCTGCTCCTCACCTCACACCTCACGCTGTCGCTGCCGTCCTCCAGCCTCCACTCTCCGCCCCGCCCCGCTCTCAGCCAGCCAATCAGCAGCAGGTTGACCCTGGGCAGCGACCTCTGACCCGGCAGGCTGAGCTCCGCCTCCCTGGCCCAGGCTCGATGCTGATTGGTGCTCCAGGACAGGTTGCTAACGCAGGCCAGGTGCTGCTGGGCGAGCAGCTCAGAGACGCACAGAGGCCTGGAGAGAGAGAGGGCACCTGTCAGGGGGCGGGGCTTAACTATCACCTCTAGGTCTATATAGATCAGGTCCTAGTGGTTCTGGACCTGGTTCTGGTTCTGGAGGTTCTACTGGTTCTGGTTCTGGACCCACCTGTAGCTGACGGGTCGGCTGCTCCTCAGGCAGCTCCTCTCCTGGATCTTCTCCACGACACACACACTCAGCTCACACACACCTTGGTCACAGGACGCACCTGCAGCAACACACGCCGTTACCATGGAAACGGACTCTTGCACCAGCTGTCTGCACCTGAGTGAAGCCCCTCCCCCTTTTTCTAGTCAGCGTCAAACGTCTGAGCTGCTTTGACTTTGAGGATATCAATGAAAGGTTAAAGGTCAACCGGCCTTAAAATGACCTTTAACCTTTCATTAATACCCTCAAAGTCAAAGCAGCTCAGACGTTTGACCCCATCTTTCTCTGATTTCTCTCAGGTTCTCCAGCAGCAGAACCAGGTTCAGGTTCCAACATGGAGGACAGGAGAGACACCTGGACCTGATGATCAGGAACCGGGTCAGAACCAGAACCACTCACCTGCACCTGGTTGGTCGGCGGCAGCAGGGTGGGCGGGGCGTCCAGCGGCGGAGTGGGCGGGGCCTCCAGGTGTTCTCAGGTGTTTGTGGATGAAGGTGAAAAGGTTCTGCAGCCAAACGGACTCCTGCAGAGACAACAGAACCACTAAGAGACAGAACCAACCGGGTCAGACTGGTTCTGTTCCGGTGATCAGGTGGTGTGGACCGGCAGGTTCTGATCCAATAGGCGGAGCCAGGGGGGGTCCAGACCAGTTCTGTGGACCGGCCAGCTGGTTCTGCTGCTGGCTGGACCATCAGAACCTTGGTTTCTCTGTTATTGGTACCAGAACCTGAGATGGACAGAATCATCTGGTTCTGGTCTGGTTAGCAGTGGCAGAGCTAGACTTTTAAAATTGGGGGGGCAAAATTTAAAATGTGTGTGTGCAGATCTATATATCTGTCTATTGGAGAGATATTAATAATAACCAAACTGAATATTTGGTTATTTTTTAAGCCCCTCTGTCATTTGACAGGTTATAATTAACACCTTTGACTGGTTCACATGGAGACATGACAGACTTTCGCAAAGAGTTCATCGCAGAGGCAACTAAAATCAAT
>NW_015117695.1:12214-14928 GCF_001443285.1 Poecilia latipinna
GTTGAAATGGCGCCTTTAACTCCAGTCTCCAGTACACAACAGAGAAAACTAAAGACAATACAACGTTGTTTTAATCCATTTATAGTCTAAACGGAGGAGCCAGCAGTTTATTTTGAGGAACTAAATAAAGGTGCAGAAGTTAATTAGATCCATGCACAGTCCGCTGCACAACCAATGCGGCGCCGCTGCAAAGAACTAAACTTAACTCGCCCTGCAGTTTTAACAAATGGAGTTGACGATGTTACCCTCCCGCACCCAGAAGGAGAGCGATGCACAGAAGGAGCGCGGCAGACGTAACATCTGTCCGTTTTGGAGAAGCGAAACCATGCAAAAAATAAAAATAAAAAATCCTGGTAAAAACGCACGCCCGAACCCTGCACAGGGTTAAAAAGAAAAAAAAAAGAAAAAGAAAAAAAAGCTCGCAGAGTCCAATTGTTCGGTTTGGTTCATACAAATCCAAATGTCGATGAACAGCGCAGATTTCTCTGCAGATGCAACCAGGAAGAATTTGTGAAGCTGTGCGTTCAGACCGCAGCGGGTGAATTAATGGTAATTTAAGTGGAGTCGCTTAATTTAATTTCTGTCCAGACTGTGATCAAGCGCAGCGACACTTGGTGCGCAGGAAGTTTCAACTTTACGCACAGAGAACATCATGGAGCTCATTATCAATCATACTAAGAACAATTTCTGTCAGAGAATCATCTCTGATCTGGACGCTTTAACGGACCAGAGGCTTTGGAGCGACCAGCAGCTGATCTCCTTCTGCGGGGTTTTTCTCCCACAGGCCGAAGGAAGTGATCAGGAAACGATCAGAGTTCTGCCGTCTTCTAATCACGTCATTTCGTGAAATGTTACCTGATTTCAAAAACGGTCTCGCAGAGAAATACTAAATGTTTCGTTTGATGACTACAAATTGGAAATAAAATTATTTTTTTCTTTGACGGACAACGAAAAATCTCTATCGCCACCTCTGCTCCAAACTACGAACGTTGTCGGCCCCTCCTCGTTTTTTTTTTTTTTTTTTTGTGGAGGATCAGTAAATAACTTCTTGGTGTTTTACAACCACCAGGTATGAAGGGCTTTAGCCTTTGAGTTGCACCACAGCGCAGCACATTTGAAACATCCAGGAGATCAATATCAGCTCGTTTTTATGAGTACAAGTATAAAGGAGGCTGGTATCGCGCCTGATGTAAATCTATTTATTTATGTCATCACATGGACTTATATAAAGTTTTATACATTTTCTTTTCATATATTTATTATTGTTTTTCTTCTTTAGATATTAGGTTGGCTTAGAATGATTCCAAATAATGTACAGGAATGACCTGGTGCTGTTACATGTCAATCATCAGGGGGGGGCTACTGGGGGGGCCCTGGCCCCCCTCTGTCTCCGCCTCTGCTGGTCATTGGTTTTGGTTCTATTTCAGATCCAAACCCTAATGGTTTATCTTCAGAACCAAGGAGCAGAAAGGTTCTGGTCCGGTTCTGTCCCTTTGGACCAGTTCTGGTAAACGACCCGGTCAGATGAGGTTCTGACTGATGGAACACAGGCAGAACTTTGGACCCAAACAGAACAGAACCAGCCTGCTGTCAGTCTGCAGAAACAGAGGGTCCAGTTGGTTCTGATCGGAACCGGTCCCCAGCAGCAGAACTCGTCTCATTATTGTTACATAATCATCTGATCAGAACCGGTTCTGGTTCTGACTGACCTCCTCTCAGTTTAACCGAATCCTGGACCTCTGACGTGATCCCGTCCAGAACCGTTACCTGGTCACTGACAGAACCGGAACACCTGAGCAGGTGGTACTGACCGCTTCACTGCTGGGTCCGAACCGGTCCAGGAACCGCTGCATAGAGCCCATCCTCAGCCTCCAGAACCGAACCGAATAGGGCTGGAGGATCCGTCTGTGTAGGTTCTGGTTCTGCTTCTCCTCAGCCCGAACCGAACCGGGCCGAAGAGTCCGAATCTCTGCAGAACTCTGGATCTGGTCCTGAAAGTGGCGCTAAAACTTTCTTCTTCTCCTGTTTCTCTGAGCTGTTTGAGTGAAAATCTTCTTCTTCTTCTCCTTCTTCCTACCTGTCATGGCGGCTGGCGGAGCAGATCCGGGTTCTGTTTCCGCCCCCTGCTGGACTGGAGGGGAACCGGAAACAAATAGTAAATATAAGCTCATTAGATGATAAATAAATACATTATTACAGAATAACAGGCGAGGGTTTTCATGAGTGATTAGTGATTAATTTGCCTTTTACTTTTTTATGACTTGAACTTTATTGATTTTCCAACAGAAAAATATATCACAATTTACCATCAGCTAAACAATGATTAGTCCTTGTGGATTCTTTGAGGCCAATACAGCTAACAGAAATTGCTTAATGCAATAATAATAATAATAATAATAATAATGATAAAAGTGACAAGACACTTAAACACAAACTGAAAATTGACATACATAAAATAACAAAGCCCTATGACCCTGATACATTTAGATCATTACAGCGAGTTCATCTAATCTAAGTACATCTGAAATGCCATTTAACCCACATGTGAGAAGCAGGGACCACCTCCTGTTGTTCTCCTCTACCCTCTTTAACGGTCTATAAGATAATCTCTCTATCGCAGCGAGTTGCCCCAGTGAGCTAAACCAAAGGGTAAGAAAGGGACAGATGGATCCCTCCACTCCCTCATGTAAAGAGAGGAAAAAATTCTTGAACTT
>NW_015117695.1:19957-21531 GCF_001443285.1 Poecilia latipinna
TTTATTTCTCTTTAAAACTTCATTCCTAATTATCATTTATTTCCTTATGTTAAGTTTTCTCCAGTATTTTTCCTTTCTGTATTATAAATCAGTAAACTTCGCATTTTAAGAAGCTGCTCCTTTAGAGCTGTATTTTGTCAATCTTTTGACCCTCTTTTAAATAAGGCCTACATGAGAAATAATGTTTCCTATCGTGCTGAACTCAAAACTTAACCATATTTTAGAAGAAGTTCCATAATTGCTAATTTTAAATCTCCAATTTAGACCAATTAAATTTCATTCATCATATTTTCTATTTTAAAACCTTAAAGAATGATCAGCCTGTTTTACATGAGTAAAGTTAACCGTGTCACTAAATATCAAAAATGACTTACTTTATTCCAATCATAGTTTTAAATTTCAACCATTATTACCTTTGATCCATTTCTTCTTTTGAAAAGCTATTTGTAAAATATTTAATTGGATAATGAATTACCCTTTTTATATTGTTTATCAATTATCAATGCATTTTCAGTTTTGGGGAGAGATTCGATACAGCTAAGTTTATTAAATGATGTAAATATTTAGTTTAGACCTTCCTGGATGTCTTAGTTAAAAAACTTATTTTAAATCATATAAAAAGAGATGCAACAATCCAACGATCACCTTCCCTGTTTTAAGAAACACTGTTTATGTAAATAATTTGATAGGTAATATTAAGTTTAGTATATTCAATTTATAAATTTTAGTTATTCCATATCCAAATAGTTAGCTCATATTTAATGAATTTTGATTTAACTTCAATAACCTCGTTTGCCAAGAAGTAAAGAGAGCTCCAAACTACAAATTTGCTTATTAGATCAATTCCATTCATTTCCCCCTGTTTCTATAACAGAACAAATGTTCTGTCATAGAATACAATAAAAATCCCATACAACTCATTGAGATGAGACCTGCTATCACCGCTAACTTTAGCCTCATGTAACACAGTTGGATGTAATTCAAACATGGTGTCCCAGATGCTGTTACAATCTGCACACCTCAATCAAAGAATTTAATGTTTGATTAAATTTATGAAATCAACACAGAACTTGGTGTCATTAGCTCAGTATGCTCTATAGACACTCATCAATCCACTTTAGCACCTTAATTTTAAATTCAATTTAATTTAGTTGTCACTGAATGGTAGCCACTGTAATATGCAAATAAAATTTAGATCATCTTCTTTGTAGTTGAAGCGTAGCCCACAATGTAATTCAGCTATGGTTAAGAAAAACTTATGTAATTGTAATAGTTAGTCCCCTGCCCATACTTTTCAGGCAGGAAGGGAAAAAACACATTAGCATTTTGTGAGACAAACAGAGTGAATCATGGAGGAAGTTAATGCATTTCCGAGAAATGCAGAGAGTCGTAACCGTTGGTTCACACCAACCCTAAAACTGCATTGTAAAACCTCTGACACCAGGAGATGGGATGTCCCCAACACATTAGCATTTTACTGCAGGGGTTCAGGGCGTGAAGGCAACCGGGCGCATCAGTGCTATAACTAAAGTAAGGAGAGAACAATGGCATCACACACTACAAAAATTTAAAAA
>NW_015117696.1:0-970 GCF_001443285.1 Poecilia latipinna
GAATTGTATCGTTTGCTGATTATCACAATATATATCATATTGTGAGCAGAATATCGTGTATCGTATCGTGAGATTATTGTATCACTGCAGCCCTACTATTGTCGAGGATTGATGAATCCGTCCAATTGCCCAACCTTACATTCCAAGCAATACGCAGAGATGAAAAAAAAGTTAGTTGTGGGTTTGTTTCCATGGCTCAATGTTGGTCAAATAATTTACAGATGTATGTTTTGTTAGGGTTAAGGATTACATGCCATTTTATTGTTTATGTGTAGTTAAATGTTAGTGTAGTTATAAAGTGTTCATTACCGAAACATTCTTACTCATTACCGACATACGTTTTTTTCATTACCGCTATGCTCATTTTATGATAATTTATTTAGATTAAATAAAATAATTACGTGAACTTTTTAATTCCTCAATGAAATGGTCAGACTCTTTATATTATGGTTGTGTTTTTTCAATTTAATGATTCAACACAAAATTAGAACCAAAATTGATTTTAAAAATTGTATTCATGTTACGGTAATGAAATAATTGTTTACATTAAAATAATAAATTTTGTTATTAATGACTATTCTTTGTTGGTACCTTCTCTTTTGTGGACACTGAAGTCCATGGTGTCCAAAAAAAGTGAAAAAATGTTTTTGTGGTTTCATATTTCTTCATCAAAATTGTGTTACGGTAATGAATTTATTTCTTCAAAGTCAGACTAAAATGTCTAAAAATACCTTTAAAAATATGCATAGAGGTTATAATTTTACATTGAAAAGTAAAATTAGATTCTATTTTATAAAGAAGGTGTGTTTTTGTGTGTATACAATGCTTTTTTTATTTTTGCTATAAGTTGTGACATGTTCGTGAGAATCACCCGTCACCGACATTGATCAGGTTCATGCAAAAGTATTCAGTTTGTGTTTCTGGTTATATTTCTTTGGTGAACAGCGACATTTAGCTGGGCAGGTTGGTA
>NW_015117696.1:1188-3881 GCF_001443285.1 Poecilia latipinna
GATTTCTGGTTCTTTAGGTTCTGATGGGTCTGCAGTTCCTCTCCTGATCCATTCATACA
Source organism: Poecilia latipinna (assembly GCF_001443285.1). NCBI lineage: Eukaryota > Metazoa > Chordata > Actinopteri > Cyprinodontiformes > Poeciliidae > Poecilia > Poecilia latipinna. The sequence continues at coordinate 1,248 of NW_015117696.1, forward strand.
GCAGCACACTGCGCCACGATGGAAACTTTTTTTTTAAATTGCCTGTGTTCATTCTCACTAACATTATTCAGCCTAGGATTTGCATCTTCCCTTGCACGTCTGTATCTTTGAGAGGTTTTACTTCTAAGTACGGTGAAGAATCGGGTCGAGGACATTGTAAAAAGACGCGGGTTGATAGCACCTCACCGCGGCTGCGTAGTGTCAGTCCATAGAGTTCTGGGGTCCTGTGTACCTCCCGCCATGACTTTTTAGCTGACCTTAATATTTCCTGCATTTTGTTTTGGTCATTATTGTTAGTTAGTTAGTGTTTATGTGTGTGATAGGCGTGTCTACCGGACATTTAACAGCTAAATACGGGACGATTCCGTATTTTATGGGACGGGTGGCAAGCCTACCCACCACCTTTCTCAGTGAACTTATTGTGTAGTAGGCAAGGCCTCATCCGCCATCTTCTCTCCTTCCTCGACGGGGTGTGTTCCGCAAGCTTTGCTTTCGTGTCGCATTTCTGAATTCCGAGACTGGACTCGTTCCTTCTTATTTTTATCCCCACTCATTCTTCTTGAGAAAAATAAATTTTTAACGCGTTAACACCTTAAATTAGGGGGAGGCTTTTATATCTAACGATGCAGGTCCTCTTTTCTGTGCTGCCATACTAATCGCCATGACACCGGAAGTCAAACCAGAAAGTTTTTATAGAGAAATGTGACATACTAGAACTTAAGTAAAAACAGATTATGGCATGTAGAAGACTTGTACCACCACACTCTCATTTCACTCCGTATTGTTCACCATGGTTGACATTTGTATTGTAACAAACTCTATAGAAGTTGAGAGAAGTAACCATCAATAAAAATGTCTTTATGCTAACACAAATGAAGTGTTAATGCCATGTACTTTAAAACAGTCCCAGTGACTGTTTTCCTGTTGCAGTGGTGAAGCAGACAGCTGCTTCAGGACGAATGGCTCCTCTTATTGATTCCGTCTCCTCTCTTCCAGGAAACTCCCAGCTCTGTGTTCCTGGTCATGGAGGTAAGTTTAGAAACTTGAGTCAGGCTCTGAAAATACTCAAAATTATGTTACCTCAAGCTAGCTTGTGTAAGTCCTCCTCTCTGTCCACTTCCTGGGTCACATTGGCCCCTTGTAAATAAGCAACAACTTTTAAAGGGGTAGTATTATCTTAAATCCACTTTTTTGAGCTTCCCATTATGTTATAATGCTATTCTCTGCTATTCCCAGCAGAGAATAGCTGCTGCAAAACACCTAGGTGAATGTAGCTCCACCTTCGAGATGTAAATCCTCCTCACATTTGCCATTTCCAAGTTTCTGAGCTTCCGCCTCACAGGGAAGCCCTCCCCCGCGATTTCCTCCCTCAGCTCCTTAAGACTAGCCATCAGCAATTAGCAAACACCTGGTGGAACTGCACATCTGCTGGGCTCATTATATGAGCTACTATTCAGTAGCAACATTGTTGAAAGATTATTAGAGGAGCAATGTTGTGATGACTTCACAGAGTTTCAGAAAGTAGGATTGCACCTCTGTCATTTTAAAGACAGAGGTGCAATTTCAAGAAGTTAAATTACAAAATCAAATTGCTTTTAGTCATATTTGATATATACGGCATTTTTATAACAACTAAGTTAAAATAGCTACTTGATTGTGCTATAAAATATATCCGTGGAAGATGCATAATATTGCCCCTTTAAAGCATTCTGAGCTTTAAATACGACCTCCACATGTCACTAGAACGGATCATTAGATTGGAGATGACTAACACATTTCTCAAATTGATGCTGGAGGCCCAATCTTGTGTTGCTGCACATTGCCTCTGATCCAGACTCCTGCTGCTGTCTCTCCATTACAGTTCATTCACAACAGTGTTTACATGTGAAAAATTCCTTGATTGAATTGAAAACAAAAAAAAAAACCCTGAATGTATCATTGTATTGTAGTGCAAAATTAATTAATCCAATCATAACTAAGGTCCAATAGCCAGAGTTGTGTTTCAGGGGTGGAAATAATTAGCCCTTAAGTCTCTTAAGAAGGCGAAAAGCAACAAGCAGCTTCTGAGTATTTCTCTTTTCTCTCAGATCACCTTTTAACATATCAGCCTATTGTGTTCCTCTTCTTAAATAAGGGTAAACGGTTGTCACCAGTAATGAGGCTCCAGACACCCTCTGCATTAATTGATGAGCCTTCTGTTATCAGGGCTAGGACTTGAACATAAGCAGAGACACCCTCCAACATTAACTGTATGTTCTCATGATGACATAGTGCACTCTTCAGCTGACCTATGTTGAATCTGAAATATGAAATATGTTTGAAATATGTTGAATCTATGTTGAAACTATGTGTCTGTTTCCTTCACAGTACTGCAATGGAGGTGATCTTGCTGACTATCTGCAAGGTAAGACTCGCTAATCTGTGTGACATGCACACAGATTATCGTGGATCAAGTTAATAATTCTGCATTGGAGGAAAAGCCATGTGATTGCAGTAGCTGTTTCAAGTGTAGGTGTGTGTGGTGGGCGTGGGGGGATCTTTTGTGAGATGGCTTGTGTATAATTGAGGCGGTGTAAAGAACGTATTTGTACTTGATGCTCTCAACCTCAGAAATTTAAAGGGGCAGTATTATGT
>NW_015117696.1:7849-9316 GCF_001443285.1 Poecilia latipinna
CTTGTGTATAATTGAGGCGGTGTAAAGAACGTATTTGTACTTGATGCTCTCAACCTCAGAAATTTAAAGGGGCAGTATTATGTAAAATCTACTTTATGCTTTATGTCATATTGTGCTGTTCCCTCATCAAAAATATGCCTAGAGTGTTGCTTTGATTCTTTCATACATATTTTGAGAAATCCTTTAATCTCCATTCAGTTGTGCAAAACACCTGGGTGGACCTAGCCACACCTTTGAGATGCAGCTCCTCCTGAGATCTGCAGTTTCCAAGCTTTTTATCTTGATTTACTGTATAAAATAACCATGCATTTCTACTATCAGCCTAAAATTATGTCCCATTCATGAATCATTGGTTTACTTAGTTGCTACCACAAACAGCAACTTTTACTCATCCAAAATTTTTTAAATAGGATATTTTATTTTTTTTGTGTAGCATCTGAATCCTTATAGTTCTGACTTTTAAACTGGAGGCAAGGTTGTTGAAAATCAAGCAAAGCATGGAAACTCCCTCTTTCTGGAATTTCTTAATTAACTGTGGTGTAAAGCAGGGGTCACCAACACGGTGCGGGCACCCAGCTGCCCGAGGAGACCTTGTCAGTCGCCCGTGGAGCAAGTTCTAAAACTAGCCATTATTAGGGAGAACTGCCAAAAAAATATTCAATTAAATGTTTTGTACCCACTTTATGGATTTTTTAATATCTAACCCTCTTTACTATTAGCAAAATTGTGGAGGATAAAAACCTCTTTTGTTTTCAAAACATCTTGTACGTAGCGAGTCTGTGGCGGTCGGTACGTCAAAGCCTAAATGTTACTAGTCAGTTTACTTTTGTTTATTTGGCGGCTTGGCGCTTTTAATGAGTGGCGTTTGAGCCCGTTTGGATCCCAGCTGAGCTTTTTACCGTGTGCACGGTTCTAGTGGGTTACCGGATAGCAGACATTTGCTGCTCCTACTGAGCGTCTCAAACTGCGGGTTAAACAATTTAATCTAGTTGAAATGTTCCCCAAAAGAGTAGAAATTAAGCAAATGTTGCATCATCTTCTCCTCCTCTGGACGTCTGACACCACCTGAACCTGGGAATTAATATCCCCCTCTTTCCGTGGATCACACAGGTAGGCTTCGCTTTCATGTCTTTATTATTTTATCGTTTGTAAAAAAAATAAAAAATAAAAAAAAGTCAGCTGCTTTTGTGGTTTAGGTTTGTGCTAGTTTTGCATTGGAGAGGTGGTTGTGCTCTTGCAGGTCAGGTGCAGTGATAGTTTTGTGCTACTCTTTGATATGTCTAACTTATCTGCTGGTATTAGTCAACGGGTGACCTGTCAGCTTTTCAGTTTGCGAAACCACAAAAAGGCTAATAAACCAGCGACCCCCTCAGAACTGCGCACGGTAAAAAGCTCAGACCGGATCTTAGAACAACAGGAGGAGCTCATTCATTTTTAGCTCACAGAAAAAGCGCCAAGTCGCCAAAT
>NW_015117696.1:15022-16105 GCF_001443285.1 Poecilia latipinna
ACGTACAAGATGTTTTGACACAAAATATCCCTTTTTCTCCACAATTTTTTTAATAGTAAAGAGGGTTAGATAATAGAGCATACAATAACTATTCTTTTCTTCTTTTTTTTTATTTAAAGAAAAATCTCAAGGTACTCGCAGTGTGTATAGCCGTCCAGCTGCAGGTGCTTCTGCAACAATCCATACTGTCAGTCACTTGTGGGCAATTTAGAATCACACAGAAAAGCTCCAAAAGGGAATCAAACTTAAAACTCTGAACTAAGAACTTCTGGTCACATAATAGCAATTAACCATAGCTGCCATGGTAAATCATTACTGATAACTATTGTGAATAGCCCCTAATAATATGATCAGACCACATGTAATCATATATACATATGTATTATTGTTATAAAGAGTAAGCCAACAAAATGTATGTCTGTATCAAACAAGTAGCCCTTTGTGTTACTCTGTACTCATGAAGTAGCTCCCAGTCTCAAAAAGGTTGGTGACCCCTGATGTAAGGTTATCTGTATATACTCTTTGGTAATCATTTCCTCTCATTTCTAAGCATTACAATAAAAAAAGCATGAAAATTCTCAACCACTCCAGAAATCAGTTTTGTGCTTTACTAACAATGAATGCTTGATTCAACATCCTAAAATTAAATCAAATTAGTACTCTGATTTGAAGCATTTTATTTGTTAATGCATCCGCTTCAACTAACAGTTACATTTTGGACCTACTTTTGAGTAACAATTAATTTTTCTGTTTTCTTTGTGAAGCTAAAGGGATTCTGAGAGAGGACACACTGAGGGTTTTCCTCCAGCAGATTGCTGCTGCCATGCGCATACTTCACAGCAAAGGAGTCATCCACCGTGACCTGAAACCCCAGAACATCCTGCTGTCATACCTGGGCCGCAAGAAGTCCAACATTAGTGGCATCCGCATCAAAATTGGTAACAGAAGAAGAAAGTGATGTTTCTTTTTTATTCATACTTGAAATTACAAAGGCTGTGAACTAAAATTTACGGTAACGCTTTATTTGAAGGGGGGTGAATAAGACTGTCATGACACTTTCATTAACATGACATAACACCTGTC
>NW_015117697.1:0-813 GCF_001443285.1 Poecilia latipinna
GTATATATTTACTGCCCCCCCTGAAAAAGTCCCTGCCACCCTCTTGCCACCCCATAAATATTTTTCTAGATCCGCCCCTGCATGTGAATGCTACGTCTTACCCTGGTAGCCTGAAACAGGCGTAGTGAGGGAAAACCAGAGAGGTGTTGCTGAGCGGGCTGACAGCGACCATGCAGGAGAGGGAAGCCGTAGGCATTGCTGATCCTTAGTGTGGCACTGGTGTGAAGGTGCTGAGATGAAGAAGATGGTGCGGGTTGAAAACAGTGGGATCACGTGTCTGTTTGCCAGAGGTGGATCATGGAGTAGGTGGCGAGGGAGCGGGAGATGGAGAAATCCCAGTCAGGCGAGAGAAAGGGGGAAGACGCTACTTGAAATCATCGAGGCGGGAGACGCTCTAACGGAAGAGAGCGATGAGTTTACTATTTGGAGCAGATCATTAGCAACAACAGGCAGGACTTTCTTAAAAAAAATCAATCAATCGATCAAATTTTATTTGTATAGCACATTTCAGCAGCAAGGCATTTCAAAGTGCTTTACATAATTAAAATAAAAACAGCATGTGACATTGAATAGACAATAACATTGAGAAAGAAATAAAAAGAAAATAAAGTAAAGATAAAGAGATTTAATAAAAAAATTAATAAAATAAGAAATAAAAACATTATCCACATGTGGACTTGCCCTTATGGGGTCTCCTCCAAAATAAGAGGCTGTACAAGCCTTTACTTCTGTAGGACTTTAGTCAAACCGCCATTTGATAAGGACTCAAAACTTTAAAACTTCGGTAACACTTTATTTGAAGGGGCTGAATAA
>NW_015117697.1:4690-9890 GCF_001443285.1 Poecilia latipinna
CATTTGTTTTGTTTAGGCACAGCATTGGTACTGGCTTTGGAGTGGATGTGCAGATTAATCCTCTGATTCCACCTTACCTGTGATGCCCCTAGAGACCCCAAGCCATCCTGCCACATCAGCCCCTGGCAACAGAGCACAGGTGCCAAAAGAGGATCCCGTAGTAACCCTTCTGCCTAACCAGTCTGCCTGTGAAAAGAACTGCCCAGTGCCAGCATCTCCAAGGCTGAGCCCAGACCCCACATGCCTCTGTGTGATGCATTTAACTATAAGAGACAAAGCCTTCACATACCTTTAGCCAAAAGCCATTGGACAGTGCCGAAATGATCAGATTAACAGACACATATTCATAAGCAGATTGCCTTTGACCTAAACAAAATGGAACTGAAGAACTTTCATGACAAAGCTACATGACACATTACTTTTTTAGTGATTTGAACTTCACACAGATTTATCCTTAAAGTTTGAATTTCTGCTTCTTATATATGGTCAGAGGTTTACAAGCTACACAAAACTGAATCCCAAGTTCAAATATTTTCTTGCTAAAGTGGTGGTTTTAGTCAAAGTATGGCAAATACTTGTCACACAATTCGTTAGAAGTTTCCAGTAGAATTCTTCTGGGAAGGAATCATTTGGTTGTGTGTGGGTGTGTTGGACCTGTTTATCCTCTTTGCAGTATTTATGTTTCCAGAGAACAAACCATACATTTTAAATAGAAACTTGGCATCAACAACAATGTGAACATTCAACAAAGGTGAATCATCAACTGTCAGCACAAGAACAACTTTCAGTTTGTTCAGATATTTTGTTTCAACACATTAAATATTTCCTCATAAGTAAAAACTGCATGTCATTTCAGGACCATGCAAACCAAATCTTAAAGCAATGCAATTTTAAATACTTTTCTTGTATATTCATACTCTAATAAAAGTATGTCAAGAAACAAACTAATAGTGTTTCTATGTTCATCAAAAAATAAACTTTTAGAGCAGAATATTTCTACATATTGCATACTTTTTCCTACCTAACTTGTTACTGATGTATATTTTTCAGAATTGTAAAGCTGATGAAGAGTAAGCTCGATATTTTCAAATAATAATACTGAGCAAACATGTGAGAGAAGAGAGAAACACTGTTTTAATAGGAGAAAACATCCAGCAGAGACAAAATTAAATGCCTTTAAATGTTATTTGTGGTGAGTACACTGTACACTGTAACTAAACTAAATTGTTTTGAGCATGAAGGACAGAAAGAGAATTTAAAAAGCACTGGGACACAAGAAGAGCCACAGTCACTGGACAGTAGTTTCTTTGTGAAAAACCTTTCAGCAAAGACTAATTATATGATAAAAACGACTGAAGTTTTCAAACTCCTCATAAGCCACTTTCTATATGGATATAATATGCATGTTCCAATCTGAAGAAACATCATTTGATATTTAACCCTTTAAGCCTGACGATCCCTCGTGAGGGATCTTTCGGGTGTTTTTGTTTTTCTCCGTAAACAACCGCTCCACGCTTTTTTTTTTTTTTGTTTCGTCCGCTAGAGAAGGCTTTCATCTTTCGAAAACTATCCCGCATCCAAGTTTTGCCCAACATGTTATGGTTTTACAGCTATTTAAAAACAGCTGACGAGATTGAAAGGTCCTCAGAGATTTCGTAGTTTTCCTAAAACTCACTTCAAAAACAACCCTTTTAGTTGAGCAGAGCTCCATCGACAAGAATCACCTGACAGGAAAGACTCTGACCATTCTAGATAACATAAAGTCGGCTACGTAAATTTACTACCGGGTCTGAATTTTTCTGCGTAATCAAGCTCTCTCGCGCGCGTAATGTGTGCGTTCTGCACGCGTCTTCATAATAACTGAAAACGTTGGAATTACGTCACTTTTCAGCGTTCCGTCAGTTCAGTTTTGATTTATTTATGGAAAATCTATCATTTGTGAAGGCACAGCAGAAGAAACTGGGCAATTTAGAGGCTTTGTAATGCACACACGGAGGTTTTCTGATACATTACTGTTTTTTAAACTTTACCTTTAATAACATAAAGTTACCTAATTTTTAAAGGGCAATCAGTAATACTTTTATAACAAATTTATATCAGTAATGATTTCTTGGTTATTGTCAAATAAAATTTGATTGATTGATTGATTGATTGATTGATTGATTGATTGATTGATTAAGTCAGGGGTGTCAAACTCCAGTCCTCGAGGGCCGCTGTCCTGCAGTTTTTAGATGTGCCACAGGTACAAAACACTGGAATGAAATGGCTTAATTACCTCCTCCTTGTGTAGATCGGTTCTCCTGAGCCTTGCTAATGACCTAATTATTCTATTCAGGTGTGGTGCAGCAGAGGCACATCTAAAAGTTGCAGGACAGCGGCCCTTGAAGACTGGATTTCGACACCCCTGGATTAAGTGCAGAGGAGCAGCAAAGTGATTGGGAACTAAACTGTCAGCCTGAAAGCTGCCAAGCTGGTTTATGCTCATTCTAGCAGCCGCTCCCTTCACAACAGTTACAGCAACAAAGATTAAACATCTCTGTGAAGTTGTTACTTGAAAAGGTTATGTTCTTCATAACAAGAGAAAAATTTAGTGGTTGGATTTTCAAGAATATAATGATCCTTCTGATTTTCCTACAAGGTAAGAAATGATTCTCTTAAATGTCAACTTGTTGGGATAATTTTTAACTTTTTCTATTTAACAATCTATAACAGATTGATCATTTTGTATCTGGCAGCTGATGTTGAAGAACACAATAAATTTATCACACTGTATTCTTATGCTTTGCACTAACAAGTCATGAAAATGTTAAACTTTGTTGTTCAACTGTTATTTCTGAATAAAATAACAGTATCTACCAGCATGGAAACTATTTTATATCTTTAGAAGCTTAACAATAATAAAATATAAATGCATTAAATGCATGACTAAAAAAGACAGTGTTGCATCATGATGATTTTAGATAGTAAGAATTTAACACAAAACTATTTTGGGAAAATGCATTAACTAAGTAAAAGGTATTTTAAAAATAATTTAATCATACAGCCCTTCAAATAAGTATCATTACTCTATGATTATCTACAACAGGTTTTGTGCCATTGGGTAGCAGACCCAGCAGATCCAGTGTAAAAAACAATGATCAATCAAACAATGATCAGTAAGTTATGAAATAATTTATTGAATTTCTCTAAATTTTCAGCTAAAGATGAAGATAAATTAGCTGAGAGAGAGAAAATTTCTGATGCTTGGAATAGTAAACACAATCAACCACATTCAAAATTCATAGTAAAATATTTCTAACACAAATATACGTTAAGGTTTCAGTCTCAGTGTTCCAGAAATTGACATATTATAACATATGACACTGAGCTATGAGGAGTACCAGTTAAATTTAATGTAACTAATAACCCACCCCATGGTGAAAGACACCATTCTGGCCCAGTTCATATTCTACTTTTGAAGAGCTTGCAATGCTAGCTTGTTGTTTGAACAACTTGGGTTCACAAAACATTTTAAATACCAATCCTGATGCCCATGGATAATTAGTCACTGACTAACACTGGTACTGTATGAACAATTGAAAATACATAACTAGTGAGATAACCAAATGTCAGAAAATGTGGTTTTGTTTGTTTTTTGGCTTATGTAGAGAATAAAATCTTTAACTTCTGGTTGTTGTGTATTCTCTTGTCCTTCCGGACTCAATGATGCCATAAAAGCCACACAGAGATGACAGTCAACGCTCCACGTCATACATTTTCAGAGTTTATTCCAACATTTAAAATATAAAATTACATCAACAACACAGACACTTCAAACACACCAAGACAAACTTACAGGGAACCATTTCACCAACGCACCGTTCCCCAGAGACAGCATATTATAACATGCTGTTATAACTTCAGATCGCTGCGATCTGAAGTTAAGGGTCCAGGTCCTATACTTTGAAAGGGATGGCATGTTTCCCTTCTCTGCTGTATTCAAATTAGAGGACTGTCCTTAGCTAAGTTCATTTAAATCTAGTTGACTATGTTCCAGTAAAAACCTGTTTCTAAAATCAAAGAAGTGTTATTTTCTTTTGAATGAAGACAGATGTTTTTTATGACCCTGTCCCAGAGGAAGCTCTACTCTGTTGGCAGGACCAGATTGTTTTACACCAGCTGTTAAATCTTATCAAAGAGGTCAAAAGGTTAAACTCACACACAGAGCCACGACCCCCTGTGAATGCCTGCTGAGTCCACAGAGACACTAGCTGTGTTTTAAATTATAGAGAACTACAAGCTAAGTTATTTTAATTCAACTTAGTGTAATATGTTTCAATAGAAATATCCTACAAAAGAGATTATGCTGATTAAACCATGGAAATACTTTTAAGTGAATTTTCTTATCTAAACAGTATTACATTTATCTAATATTGAACAGATGGTTAAGTTTTACAGCTAGCATATTTTAAATTTATTTTCTTAACATTTGCTAAACTAAGTTTTAATGTTTGGCAATATATTACAATATAATAAGATTCTTGTATAATTAAACAATATTAAATGGGTCATTTTATAACATAGAGCAGGGAAATTGGCACATGTTCACTGTTGATAGACCTTGCTAAAAGAATGTCACAAACATTAGCAATTAGGTGGATTGGCAGAGAGAAGCTGGTGTGGCTTCAGCTATAAAACATCCTCTACACCACCTTTCTAAGCAAAACATTGACGGGTCTCCTTCCTATATATCCAGTGGTGGGAAGCAGTGGTGGGAAGTAGCGAAGTACTTCTACTTCGTTACTGTACTTAAGTACAATTTTTGTGTATCTGTACTTTACTTAAGTAGATTTAATAATGGATACTTTCTAATGTGAAGTTCAGGGATTTAAGGTGGCGCCATAAAATCCAAGCAATAACGTGACTTAATGCAGATGTTCCCAAACTGAGGGGAGCGCCCCCTAGGGGGGGCGCCGTGCCATTGCAGGGGGGGGTGCGGGAAGCCGTCTGGATGGGAAAAAAACAACATGAACACTGTATGCGCTGGGTTTCATTTTGCCCCCCAAAAAGTTGATTCCCCGACCCGCTCACTTGTTCGTCTGGAGCCAGGGCTGAGTATAACAGGGAGTCTCTAAGATTCCGCCGCCCACCCCTTCACTCACACATATCTTTCAACCAGACAGCTATTTGTAAGCCATAGGGGGTGCCCAGAAATAGTTTG
>NW_015117697.1:14128-14915 GCF_001443285.1 Poecilia latipinna
AGCAGCATTAGCTCCTGGAGATGTGACGTCAACGCTGCAGGTGCAAAGAGCCCATAGCGCTCTTTGCATATGGCGATATGCTTCACTTTCACAGACGGTGGGACTTCGTCCAACTTTTAGCGTCACTTGGAAGGAAAGCTTAAAGAAGGTAAGATCTGTGGACATGATGTTAGCAAAGCTAGCTGTACTAACTGAGACACATGTTGCATCTGCGATGAAAAAAAAAAAGTTGTCCCTCATGCCATTGTGTGTTGACTGAGGTGTCGCATATATGGGACAACGCTGTGACCAAAGTGGAATATAGTATGACATTCAGGAACGATCCGATTCTTCTGGACGGATCTTTACTAAGTCCTAAGGACTGAAGCCTCACTTTGTTCTTGTGTACACTGGTGTAGCTAACACATACACACGTTTATTTAATCGCCGAATAAGTAAAAGTTGAATGAACACAGAGCATGCTCATTGATTGATTTCGTCTCCTGTCATGGTGGCAAACATCGCAGTGGGAGGGAGGGTGAGAACAGTCACGGTGCTCCTTCTGCTTGGTTACTTGTTGCGCCGTTGGACAGTGTTCATAGTTGAACATTATTTACCGTTAATTGCGATGCTTCAGTTGTGGTTTCTGACATGGGCAATATGGGAAACTGCCCAGGGCGTTATTTTTCTAGGGATAGCAGGAGACCTCTGCGGATTGTAGCACAGCCATGAAAGCAAAACAGAATGAAATGAGTTTTAATTGATACTGGTTAAATATATTTCAGCTCTAAGTATTTAATATCTAGGT
>NW_015117698.1:0-14908 GCF_001443285.1 Poecilia latipinna
TGGTGAAAAGCAATTTTCATGTGTGACCTGTGGAAAATTTTTTAGTCGAAAACGGTATTTAGCTAGCCACATAATGATTCACACTGGTGAAAAGCCATTTTCATGTGTGACCTGTGGAAAAGGTTTTAGTGAAAAACGGGATTTAACTCGGCACATGATGATTCACACAGGTGAAAAGCCGTTTTCATGTGTGACCTGTGGAAAAAGGTTTCGTCACAATTTTAGTTTAACTCAGCACATGATGATTCACACTGGTGAAACGCCGTAGAACTTTTCCACTAGGATTGTTGTAAACAAATATTTTAGTAGTTGAGTAATCTATCAGTTATTCTTACGATTAATCAAGTAATCAGATAAGGTTCACAAATATGCTTAGAAAAATGTCTATGATCCAGCTTTTAGTTTATGTATTCATCTTCGGTGAGTTTAACAGATGAACTCTCACCTTGCCCCATACCTGTCCAGCTTTGGGTTTGACAATACGGGAAATGTCACCTGGAGTGGGGGGATTAGAGTGGGGAGTGAGGGGCAAGCGAGCGAATGAACATAAGATGGGGGTAAACGGGGGGAAACAGACCAGGGAACAGATGACCGGGGGGAAAAGACAACTGAAAAAGAGAAACTAATGTAGGGGTGGGGGAGAGACAACCGGTAGACCAGGGGACGAAACTAAGAACAGGGTGGAGAGGCGGGGCTATATTTGTGATTATTGTCTCCAATAATTTGGTGTGTCGCTTGTCTTGGTTGTATAATTTTTCTGTTTTCTGCTATGGCTGTTTTCTATTAAAGATCACCATCGTTTTTTAAAGTTGAAACTAATTTAATCTATGAACATGTACATATATATTTGATTAAGTTTTTACAAAGTCACTTGATCACTTGTATTTCCTTTAAAAATGCAGTGTGTGCTGAACGCTATTTTGTTTATGAAGCCCTTTTTTTTGTTTACGAAGAAATGCTGTGTAGAAACTTTTTAGTTTTGACCCATTTATTTTATCTAGCAAATCACGTTAGTTGGTGTTAGCATTCATTAGCCAGAGGTTTGTACAGTGCTGTAAAAAGACTTGAGATCATCCCCAGTTTTTAACACTTTTTTAAAATCTAATTTCCAATTGAATCTCTGAAATATATTGAAATATACTTGACTGAAATTTTAATTGGATTGTTCAATGTTAAACCTAAAGTATTAATTCCCTGGTTGAAGTTTCATTTATTCATATATTTTAAATCAGTTATGCTTTTGTGTTTCCATTTCTAAGTCTGTCTCTGCTATGCTCTCTTTAGACTTGCACTGTTGTAAATCACCATACTTTTTTGCAAGTCTAAAAAATTAAATAGAATTAAAGTTAAAATAGATTTAGTTGATTTTATTAGAAATAATTTGAAAAGTAAAATTTATTAGAGAATATTTTAACAAAAATTAACAATTATTTTATAGTATTTAATCCTTGAGTGACATTCTGGTCCACACTCCTATATTTCCTATATTATCCGCGGTCTAGCGTTTTTATTTTCTTTTGATATCTGTTATAGCTTCATCTTTAGGAAGGAGTTTCTCTCTCAGCATGTATTTGAACTTCTCTCTTTTATTTACTTCACCGCAGCTCACAGTTTCTAACAAATTCTGTAGCTTTCTGTGTACCTCTAAATCTGTTCCTTAGTCGCATCTTTTCGGGCCCGTTACTGACTCTAGTGGCGCGGGGGAGGTAACACAACTAATATAATTACATTACTGAATCAGAATACCATTAAGTCTTTATTATTAATTCTGGCATTATTGGTACCATAAATTATAAATTCCCTCACAAACACCATACCTTTTCATTTTCTTAAAGTAGAGCGAATTAAATGACAAAGTGATTCCAGTTTCACTTGATGGCCAACCTGTTGAAACTGTGGCTAATTTTAAATACCTCTGGTCATTCCTGGACAGTCGGGTCAAAACACTTAAAACACTGGCTATGATTTTAAGAACTGTTCTCAGAGACTCTATCCTTTAGGAAAGCCCAGTGATCTTGGGGTCACTAGAGGTTGTGTACAAGAGTATAAGTTGAGTATTTTAACTTTTCTTCTCCTCGGCTGGTTTTGGTCACATGAGCTGCAGGTTAACAGACAAACTTTTAAGAATACTTTCAATGGCAGGTAAAGTAGCAGGTAAATAGTGGTGAAAAAAAAACTGAACATGGAAGATGGCGAGGAATATTTTAATAGAGAGCGCCAATCCTCATTTTTCATCAGTTTTAACCTACGAGCTGATGAAGGCGTTATTGTGTTCTGGCAACTAAGAACATTGCTTTCAAGTCATTTATTGACAGTGCAATAATTATTCTTAACCAAATTAAATAACATTTACCTGTAGCATGCCAAGTGTATTACTCGATGCACAAATTGTTCAGGACTCAAGGATTTTTATTGTCATACCACCTTGATAGAAAGTCCAGAATCCAGTTCCCCAGTGTGGAACTCAGTCCTGGAGAGGAGAGTTTCTGCACCAAGGTCTGTGGGATGATGGTGTTGAAGGCTGAGGAGAAATCCAGGAAGAGCAGACGGATGTAGGAGTTCCTGCTCTCCAGGTGGGTGAGGGCTGCGTGGATCACCGATGAAATGGCGTCAGCAGTGGAGCTTCTTCCTGTAGGCGTACTGATTGTGGTCCAGAGCGACGTTGGTGGAGTCCTTGATGTGATTCATGAGTACCGATGTTAAGGCTTTAGGCTGGTAGTCATTCAGGTTTGTCACTGTGGAGCACTTGGGGGACAGGGACAGTAGTGGCGGTCTTTAGGCAGGTGGGCCCAGGTGACAGTGAGGTGCTGAAGATGTCTGCCAACACCTCAAGCAGCTGGAGTGCACAGTCCCTCAGTACTCGCCCTGGGATGTTGTCGGGACCTGCAGCCTTACGGGGGTTGATTTCCTGGAGCAACTTCTTCACATCTGCTGTTTTACACAGAGAAGCGTGTCACCAGGTGGTGGTGTTAGTCTGGTGCTGAGGGAGGTGTTAGGATCCTCAAAGCGGGCATCCTGTTGTGATTCTACGAATGAGTTTCATTTTATTGTTTTAGAGTCAAAGGAAAATTTCCACCTTGATTTAAATAGTTTCATTTTATTTTTTCCTGTATATAAGACTCTACCAACAAAAAATCTCTCAGAACATGGCACCATAAAAGCAAAAATTTGAATTTTAGCTCGTATCTGTTTAACAACTCTGATTTGTTATTCTTCTGTGAACCTAATTAATTTGCTTGTTTTCTAATGTGCGAGTGTTTAAAAAAATATCTTCAAACAAGCTACACTCCGTATCAGTAGGTTGCGGTAATACTGCTTAAAGTTTTTTGCCAACCGCCAATAAACCAGGAAGAAGAGGAGGAAGAAGAGTACGAGGAGGTCTTCAATCCAGTTTAAACATATAAGCTGTTAACTGAAAAAACATTAACAATTTAAGGAAATAATAGGAGGAAGAGATGGATGATCCGCGCAGACTGCTGGATTTCTTCCAAACCCCCCAGATAATTTTACACCGAATAGGTAGGAAACAACAGCGATTGGATGCAATTTAAAGTCTTTTTTTGTTGCACTGAAATGATCCAAATCAGGACTGGGAAACACTGGAAGGCTGATTCACAAAAGTAGGATTGCAGAATCAGGCTTGACTTGCCATCAGTTCATCCAGGCTTTATATGTTTCACAAAAACCAAACGAACAACATCCTTTGAAGGATTAGAAGAATTGTACATTATACTCGAGAGAAACAACTGTTTGCACTTTCAGAATCTATTTCTAGAGATGTGAAAAATGTTGGAGTATTATTGAAAAACAAAAATCTAGAACTGTTGAAATCTGATATTTTGTCTGGCAAAATTCTTTATTCATAAGCAAAGACAGCGAAGATCATCCCCAGTTTTTGACATTTTTTAAAATCCGAATTGTAATTTTATTTGGAATCTCTGAAATATATTGAATTGTATGAATACTTGACTGAAATGTTAATGGAATTGCTCACCGATGCATGTCAAACCTAAAATATTCATCCCTTTGTTGCAGTTTTATTTATTATATTTTATATAAGTTATGTTTTTGTGTTCCCATGTCTAAGTGTCTTTGCTATGTTCTCTATATAGCATTGCATACCCTTTTTAATTTTAACTTTTGCATGTATAAAGTAAAAAGACATGAAGCCTCAAAATTTAAATAGAATTAAAGTTAAATATAATTGATTTTCTTTAGAAATAACTGGAAAAGTAAAACTGATTGGATATTATTTCGTTATCTAAAAATCCCTTCTGAAGCTGCTGCCCCCGCAACCCGACCCCAGATAAGCGGCAGAAGATGGATGGATGGATAAAATAAGAGTAACAGATAGATTGACAGTTTACACGGGTGAGTTAATGGCTATATTAATGCCTCTAGAATTAAGTGAGGAAACAAGAAGGATATATATTTGTTTACATTCAAGTAGTGCATTAATAAGTATTTTAGAACAGAATCCAGAAACAAGACAAGATATAATATTGGATACTAATCAATTTTTAGAATTAAAACATGGATCCAGGGTTAAGTTAATTTGGATTCCTGCTCATATTGGAATAGTAGGAAATGAGTTGGCGAATAAATTTGCTAAAAGTGCAGCAAAAAGGGATAATGTTGAGATTAATATCAAAATAAGCAAAAACAAGGTAAATGTATATTAAAAAGAAATGGCAGGAACTATGGGATAGAGAAGAAAAGGCAAGATTTTTATTATAGCATTCAAAGCAAAAAGTAGGGGAATGTAGGAAAGGTAACAGGAATAAAAAAGAAGAGGATGTTATATCCAGATTAAGGTTTGGGCATGCGGGGTTAAATAGTACTTTGAAAATAATTAATAAGCATAGTACAGGTTTGTGTAGTTATTGTGGAGAGTCAGAAACAGTGCAGCATATTTTTCTAGAATGTAATAAGTATAATCGGGAAAGAGAGGTGTTAATCAGAGAGTTAAATAGAAATAAAAGTAAATTAGATATTAAAAATTTGCTGCAAAAATCGTCTGATTTTGACAGCATTTTTAGTTTTCTTAGGTAGTCGGATATTATGGGAAGATTATAGTGGTAGGACGTCTGATCTATACTCCAGGCCGGAAGGTGGCGGTAATGCACCTACAAGTTGTTTGAAAACCGCTATAATATTAGAAGAAGAAGAAGAAGAATGACGTATGAGGTAGCGGAAAAAAAGAAGATGGCGGATGGTCTGTTTTGTTGAATATTCCAGTGTTTCTCTAAGCGAGTTTATCAACGAGCGGTTAACTGCTTCTGAAGAAACTTTCACAGAGTTTAAAGAAATAACCGTGAAGTCGGAGGAAGAGATGGATGATCAGCGCAGACTGCTGGATTTCTCCCGGACTCCCCGGATTATTTTACACCGGATAGGTAGGAATCACCAGCGATGCAGGTTAAGATCTAAATGTATGAAGATTTATTTATCGGGATCATTTTAGTAACTGATCACTTCCCGTATAACTGATTTTTAACAGGCAAATGAACAGACATTACAATTACACTGTGAAAATGACGAAGCTGAAGTTGGTTTCCAATTCTAGCTTCCAATAGCTAAAGGGGGATTCCACCCAATTTTTCCACTAACTTTCGCATCTTCAGTCGACTGTAGTTTCAAAACTACTACACCTACACACTTGAAACTTGGACTGTATTATTCTCCTCTTCAAGATGAATATTTATAACATTGTTTGGGATTTGTGAAACATTTTCCTGATTTGTAAAAATTCAATAAAGTTTGATTTTCACTATTTGTTTTCATCTGGATCAGACTAGAACTGCTCTTTATAATACACACACAGATATATATATTAGTTATAGATGGATAGACAGATTACAATCCAGCCTTATAGTGCTATATGAATTAAAACCAGGGCAATGCATAATGCTCAATATTACCCATCAGATACTGTTCCCCCTGTGTTAAAGGAGTAACAAGCAAATCACAACTCTCTCATGGAGTGAAAATCAATAACCGGGACGCCCCGCTCACGCTTCCCCGAAGTGTGAAATGAGTCTGAAAAATAGTTGTGCACTTGTAACCGGATTTGTGTAAATGCAGTTTTGTGTGTGTGTACCAGGTGACTTGTGTGTACTTTTTCAACATTTATTGGCGTAGGAGAAGGTTTATTTAATTTTTAAGGTTTACAAAACCAGATTAATCAGAATTTATGTATCAGAATGAGAAACATCTTTTGTTTATTCATTGTAAGGCTTCATGTTGTTTTGCCTATTTTACATATATTGTCCCCTTGATGTCCCAGTAGAGCATGTGAAGCACCGCGGTGCATCGGCTCAGGAGTCGAATGATTGGATGCAGTTCCTCAGGGATTCATGAAGCTTCATCTCACCATCACTATTTTCATTGTTTCCTCTCCTGCTCTGGTCAAAACCCACAGGCCCAACCCAGTGCATGCTGGTCCAATACCAGTACCTATACTGACAGAACATGGACCCACAGTTCTTCCTGTCTACCTTTGAAAAGAAAATAACAAAGGAACAAAAACTGAACAATTATTAACCTACAAACTCTGTAAATAAACCCCAAAGGTATAAAGTGAACTAAAATCAAATTTTAATACAAATAAAAGTAATGAAAATAAATTATAGCTCCAAATTAAGTTATATCTTGAAATAATGAAATGGGCCTGCACAGTGGTGCAGTTGGTAGAGCTGTTGCCTTGCAGCAAGAAGGTTCTGGGTTCGATTCCCAGCCCACAGTCTTTCTGCATGGAGTTTGCATGTTCTCCCTGTGCATGCGTGGGTTCTCTTCAAGTACTCCTGCTTCTTCCCACAGTCCAAAAACATGACTGTCAGGTTAACTGGTTTCTCTAAATTGTCCCTAGCTGTGAGTGTGTGTGTATGGTTGTGTGTCTCCAGCAAACCCTGCCTCGTGCCCAAAATGTTGCTGGAGATGGGCACCAGCACCTCCTGACCCCACTGAGGGACAAAGCTGTACAGAAAATGGATGGCTGGAATAAAATTTTATTAATTTTATAATAATTTTTTTAAATATCCGTTAATTTGACAATTCTCCAATTATCAGCAGGATTTGTCGACTGATCTGTCTCTCTTTCTACACTCTTGAATTTTTAGGTGTGGGTTTTTTCTTTTTTCATTTATGTCTTAAATGATGAACAATTTTTCCCATTTACTTTAATAAGGTTAACAATTGCTCTTTTCCTCTGTTGTCTTGTCCAGATTGCCTGAAATGTAACGTTTATAACCAGGAGAGAAGATCCACTGGGGACCAGGAGGAGTTAGAACCTCTGCAGGTGAAACAAGAACAGGAAGAACCAGAAGATCATCAGATAAAAGAAGAACAGGAGGATCTAGAACATCGGCAGATAAAAGTGGAAGAGAAAGAAGTTTACTGCAGTCAGGGTGAAGAACAGATTGAGCTGAAACAGGACACTGATACCTGCATGGTGGTTCCTGTTGATGACCAAACATCCCACACTGAGTCAGAACCAAACAGGAACCAAGTCATCTTCCAGGAAGCTGCTGAAGCTGAGAACCAAAATCAGGAAAGAAGAAAACCTTTCTCATGTGTGACCTGTGGAAAACATTTTGCTTTCAGATCTGCTTTTAAGGCTCACATGAGAACTCATACGTGCAAAAAGCCATTTTCTTGTGTAAACTGTGGAAAATGTTTTAGTCAAAAAGAAGTTTTAACTAACCACATGAGGTGTCACAAAAGTGAAAAGCCATTTTCATGTGTGACCTGTGGAAAAAGATTTAGTATAAAACGTTTTTTAACTCAACACATGAGGATTCACACTGGTGAAAAGCCGTTTTCTTGTGGGAACTGTAGAAAATGTTTTAGTCAAAAAACGAATTTAACTCGGCACATGATGATTCACACAGGTGAAAAGCTGTTTTCTTGTGTGACCTGTGGAAAAAGTTTTAGACTAAAACGTCTATTAACTCAGCACATCAGGATTCACACTGGTGAAAAGCCATTTTCATGTGTGACCTGTGGAAAAGGTTTTAGTCAAAAACCGAATTTAACTCGGCACATGATGATTCACACAGGTGAAAAGCCGTTTTCTTGTGGGAACTGTGGAAAAAGCTTTAGTCAAAAACCAAATTTAACTCAGCACATGATGATTCACAGAGGTGAAAAACTGTAGAACTATTTTCCATGTATGTCCTGTGTTGAGGTTCACTATAAAAGTAATTTAGATGAAAACTGCAGTTATACACTGGAGGATTTTCTTGTTTATAAAGTGGGAAAATTATTTAATTTTCTAATTTGTGAAATGTGATCATTTGGTTCTTGACATTTGGATACTTTAAGATGTACAATGTGAACTTGAAGGATTGATTTGTATTATTCTGAATGGAGAGAATGAGTCGGGTGAATGAGATTTACTTTAATACATTTTTAATCCAAAATAAAATGTGCCGTTTTGCGCTAATTGTAGATTTTCAGTAACTGTTTTGTACTTTGTAATTTACTGTATTAATAATTATTTAATAGGTTTGTCTTTAAAGCAAAACTAGACTGAAACTGATGCTGTTATTTGTTTCAAATTATATTAACCAGTCTATGTAAAAGCTTTTCAAATAAATTAACCTGTCCTTTTACTTTGAAAATGCAATATTCAATATAAACATATTTCCCTTCATTGATTGTTCTTGATTATACAAAGTATGTGTGATTATTGTCTCCAATAATTTTGTGTGTTATCTTAGTTGTAACACACAAACTAAGTATTACAACTTAGTTTGTGCGTCTTAGTTGTATATTTTTTTTATTTTCTGCTGTGGCTGTTTTCTATTAAAGATCACTATCTTTTTTTAAAGTTGAAACTAATTTGATCTCTACACATATAGATATAAGTTTGATTAAGTCCTTACAAAGTCACTTGATCACTTGGATTTCCTTTGAAAATGCAGTGAATGCTGAACGCTACTGCTGAAATATGCAGAAATATTTGAGTTCAAGTGCAGAGTCAAGGTTGCAAAGGTAAAGTATAATATATATTGAATAATTTTAGGATTAAAGAGAGCAACGACTTTTAACCCAAAACACAGTAACAAGTGTGTAAGCTAACATTAGTCAAAAAGAAACTGCTAGCTTAAATATTAATATGTTGGCTTACGCTAGCGTGTTGGTTAACACGACTTAACCCATTAAATAAGGGAGGTTTAGTTTTTAGGTTAAAAAAATTCGCTAAAAATCTAATGTTAGCTTAAATTCTATCATTACTATGTTGCAGTAAGTTAGCATATAGCATGTTGGATAACATTAACTCAGTCCATTCAGTAAGTTAAGCTTAGCTTTTTTGTCCCAATTAAACAAAAGCTAATGTTAGCTTAAATGCTACATCACGTTGGGTAACAGTGAATTAATCTGTTAAGTAAGGTAACTATTTGTAACTATTTTCTGGGCAGCTGTCGCTACTTTCCAGTAGTTTGTGTGCTAATGGGGAAATGACTAAAGTACAGGCGATTTAATATACAGAAAAATAGGCAATACGTTCAGCAGCCCATTTCTTTGTTTACAAAGAAATACTTTGTGGAAACTTTTCAGTTTTGACCCGTTTAACTGCTGGACTTTATCTAGCAAATCACATGTTAGCTGGTGTCAGCATTCATTAGCCAGAGGTTCATGCAGTGCTGTAAAAACCAGCTCACCTCCATACAGATTTCCTCTTTTTGCTTTGTTGTTGCACTAAAATGATCCAAATCAGGACTGGGAAACACCAGAAGGCTGTTTCACAACAGTAAGATTACAAAATCCAGGATAAGAGGTAAAGTTGGGCTTATAGTGCCACTGGTCCATCCTGGCTTTTTCATTTTCACAAAAACCAAACGAACAAAATCCTTAGAGGAATTGAGAAAAACTGCTTGCACTTTTGGAATCTATTTCTAGAGATATGTTAATTTTGGAGTATTATGGAAAAAACAAAAATCTAGAACTCTGTTGCAATCTGATATTTTGTCTGTCAAAATTGTTTTTTAATAAAGAAAGAGACCTACGATCATGCCCATGTGGCAGGAAAGGAAGTGGAGGCTGCGCCTGCTGGCGGGGTAATTACAAGCGAGCCAATAGCACCAGAGGGCGCTCAGTATAACAGCTGATGTAAGCTGCAGACTGACACTTGGAGAGAAAGGAAGCTGCTGTAAACAGACGCTGGGGTAGAGTTTGTGGCCGGATGGTGGCAGGATCACTGGAGAGAGCAAAGACAGCAAAGTTTGGAACTGAACTTTAGATGATAAATGCGACTTAAATCAGAACATGGCAACGATGGATTTAGAAAGAAGTGACTGGAATAGTGTCGATTGTAATGGCGAGGAAGGGAAGGATGGTCAAAATGAAAGAGTGGGAAAAGTTAGGAAAGGGTGGTAAGAAGCAGCGAGCCGCTGAAAGAGAGGAAAAAGGAAAATGAGGAAAGTACAGAAGAAACTGAAGGCATTGAGGAAAAAGCAGAAGAAATTAAAAATCCAACTTTGAATATTATAGTAAGATTTGATGAAGGAGGGGTTAAGAAGATTGAACCACTTAAGTTAAGTGCATGTTGGATAAATTAAACATGCTAAAATACTGAGAGACGGAAATCTTCTGATTGGATGTAATTCGGACGTTCAGGTGGAAAAGGCGAAGAAACTTGAGTGGGTGTGTAAAGTCAAAGTGAGGACAGTTGTTAGAGTTAGTGAAAAAATAAATAATGAAAATAAAGGAATTGTTACATGAATGCCTTTAAGTTGAAATATGAAATATTTAATTGGTAATTTAAAAGAAAGTCATAGGGATGTAAAAGGAGCACAAAGACTGACAAGGGGTCCAGAGAAAGCTGAAACAGAAACTGTTGGTGGAGTTTGAAACAAAAGAAGTGCCAAAGGAAGTTTTCTTTGGTTTGATAAGATTTAGTGTCAGGAAATTTGTGCCTAAACTAGTGAGATGTTTCAGCTGTCAGGAATTTAGCCATATTCCAAAATCGTGTAAAGGAAAAAGGAGATGTGCCCGATGTTCTGGAGACCATGAATATGGAAAACGTGGAGTTGGAGTTAAACCAAAGTGCTGTAGTTGTGGAGGAGACCATAGTGTAGAGCATCGTGTTGCTTTTTGGGGATGTGAAGTGATGAAATGGCAAACAATTATACAGAAAACAAAAGTTATGCAGAAAGTAACATATGCAGAAGCATGTGAAGTGGTTGAAAATGAAAAATAAAATGGAAAATCTTTGACAGGAGAAAAACAAGTAATCCCAAACGTTATGGAAATGGTTAAAAAGAAAATAGAAGAGGAAAAAATCGAAAATGGTGACTTTTATTGCAGGAGTAATAAATGCAACTTCAGATGTGAAATCAACAACGGAAAGGATTCAGATTATTGTTAAGGCAGAAGGCCATACCTTAGATTGGAAGAATATTCGGTGGGAAGAAATAAGGGTCAAGCAACACAAGAAGGATAATTTTAATCTTACAATGGAATGCAAGGAGTCTTTTGTCAAATGGTCAAGATTTTAAACTGTTTATTTATGAGCAGGAAGTAAAACCTGATATAATTTGTATTGTCAGAGAGCAGTGGAGTTTTGAGAATCTGCATCTTCACATCCCAAGCTGCGGTGGCCTTGGTGACAACAGAGGATCTGCATCCTTCAAATCCCAGAGGACCATCTTCTCTTTCCAGAGGATGAGGACGCAGACCTGCAGGAGGGTGTTGGGTTCCCAGCATGTGAAAGGTCTGACCTCGAGGAGGGGGTGTCGAGAAAAGTCGAGCTCAGCCCACTTCCCCATGCTGGAGATTTTAGTTTAATAGTAACAATAAATAAAGTTATCTTTAAAACTAATTACACAGGTGACATCAAGACCCAAAAGTAGAGTCAGACGGTAATAAAATTAATCTGGTTGTGTGTGTTGTTATTGTGTCCTGTTGTTATTGTGTCCTGCAAACTTTGCTTTAATTCTACTTTTTTCTATTTAATCATAAAAAAATCATAGTCAGGCAGAAAGAGAGTCATGGAACAGGAAGAGCAGGTTTCCTGAAGAAAGAGGAAGTTTCCAGCCTGCAGTGAATAAAAATAGTTCAGAGCAGGTTTCCTCAGAAGGGGAAAGGAGAGAGGGGGGGGGGGAGAGGGGGGGGGGGGTTGCGCAACAACAGTATACAGGAAACTTGGCTGAAGCTTTTATGGATATATTGCAGTTAAATATGATAGAGAAGAAGGAAATGGGGTTGGTGTCTTTCTCTGATTAAGGAAGGCATTTCACATGAAATAATTGAAAGGAAAGGAGATTTGGAGTATGTAGCAATTGAAATATGGGTAGAAGAGAAGGTAATATTGATTAGAAATTTTTACAATCCTTGTAAGAAGCTTGAAATACGTAAACTTGAGGAGACAGATATGAAAGGAAATGTTATTTCAAGTATAGAAAATGGATGGCTGGAAAAAGCAGATAGGTTGGCTAAGGAGACTATTAAAAATAAGATATTGAAATGCCAGTAAAGTTATCTGAATCTGAAGGCAAAAGTATCGTTTGGAGAGAAAGCAAGAAGATATGTAAAAATAGGTGGGATATTGAAATAAATGGAAGGCATTTGTAAGATACAAAATACAGTTGATGTAGTAAGGATTAGAGGAATAAACAGGAGGGAGGAGATAATGATAAATAGAATAAGAACCAGGCACAGTTTCTTAAATGGAACTATTTTTAAGATGGGGAAACATCTTACTGGTTTAGTTGGTGTGATACTGTAGAAACAATGGAACATATTTTTATTAGTTGTAGAAAATATATAAATCAAAGAAGATTATTAAAACAGAATTACGTTTTAATGGGGAATTGAAATTTAATAATGTGGTTGTTCAGCTCAACTGTATTCGGGGGAAAAAAGAAGATTTTTTGTTTTGTTTTTTTAATTCTGGGATCATTATGAGAATTTGAGGTAGAGATATTGGGACCCGATAGATGGCAGTAGTGCAACAATAATGGATGCAAGCTGCCGTTGAAATCAAGAAGAAGAAAGAGAAGGAGGAAGAAGACAGCACGCGGTCTGTCCTGTTGAATGTTTCTCTAAAAATATCTTCAGTCCAGCTTAAACTAGTTTATCAACGAGCGGTTAACTGCTGCTGAAGAAACATTTACAGAGTTTAAAGAAATCATGGTCAAGTCGGAGGAAGAGATGGATGATCAGCGCAGACTGCTGGATTTCTCCCGGACTCCCCGGATTATTTTACACCGAATAGGTAGGAAACAGCAGCGTTTGGATGCAGGTTAAGGTCTGCGCCTTTCTGTATGAGGATCATTTCAGTAAATGTTCTTTTCCCGTATAAATGTTTTATTAGCCCTCGCGTGTAACTTTGTGTAACTCGGCCTCCTGGCATGCTTTTATTCACGTGTGTGAGTATCGCCGTGAGTTGTTGTGCGTCTCGTTTATCATTTCGTACAGCACCTAGTCTGTGTGTGTGTGTGTGTGTGTGTGTGTGTGTGTGTGTGTGTGTGTGTGTGCGCGCGCGCATAATAAATCATCCTTTTGTCACACAGCTATTCTGTAAACTACTTATTGTGTACATAAAAACATGGTCAAGTCTGAAACGTTTGCACCAAAGTACACTTGTGTTTTTCCCCATTGCTACTGCTAATTAGCATTAGCATTAATGCTAAGTATGGCTAATGCGAAGTAGCAATACTGTTATGTTATGTGTACTGTTATGTCACCACGGTAAGCTGTGAGACGCACGGTGGTAGGAAGGGTACAACAAAGAACAATGATTTTGTGCGAGATTCTCATTTATTGGACCGTCACAAACTCGCGGCACAACGTACGACGCAACAGTTGGTCAACATGAGAACAGACACATTCTACATGTCATGATATGAATTATCGAGTGAGGTTACACCACAGTGACCGATGGCTAAATTAGGGTTAGAGTGGGTTTTGATGTCTCCGATGTTTTTATCTTTTCATCTATTTATTTAAAAAAATAGACTTTAATCGACTCTAGTTTAAAAACTACAACTAGACTCTTCAAACCTGGGCTGGGTAATACTTCTCTAATAGCAGAATATTTAGAACCATGTTTGAGATTTGTGAAACTTTTATCTGATTTGTGAAACTTTTTCATGATTTGTTAAACTTTGAGAAATGGTGATTTCAGTCCCTTTTTTGCTTCTGGATCACACTAGACCTTCTGCAGCTCCAAAACTACATCTAAACTCTTCAATCTTGGAGTGAATTATTTGTATGCACCTGGCTAAACATTTTGAGCAGAATGAAAAGAAAACTCAAAATAAGCAAATGATTATTAGATGTCCTGGTTTAATTTATTTATTCATAATCGAGTGTGTAACACTTACAAAAAGTTGATAACTTTCCCTTTTTCTCATAATCTCCATGATAAAATTACACATTTCTTATTTGGTATGCTAAAGTTAAATGATTTGGTAATAATAAAATCAGCTAATAAAAAACATAAATTGGACAGTAAACAAGAATATTTACAGCTTACAAATAATCCATATGCAGAATTCACTGTAACGTTTTTGTATTAATTCAGTTTACAGTTATTGGTTGTGTTTCAGTACAAATAATGAAAAAAGTTTCACAAATCCCAAACCTGGTCCTAAATATTCTGCTACTAGTTGAGAATAATCCAGTGCTTGTTTGAAATGTCTAGGTGTTGTAGTGTTGGAGCTGGGTCAGTTCTAGCATGGTCCAGATGCAAAAAAAAGTGGTAAAATCAACCTTTATTGAGGTTTCACAAATCTGATAAAGGTTTCATAAAACCCAAATATGGTTTTAAATATTCTGCTATTACAGTAGAATAATCCTGTCCAAATTTGAAGAGTCCAGGTGTTTCTAAACTAGAGTCAATTAAAGATGCGGAAGGTAGTGAAAAATTGGGTGGAATAGCCCTTTAGCCATTTCCCAAATC
>NW_015117699.1:0-2589 GCF_001443285.1 Poecilia latipinna
GATGTGGGCCTTTTTTCTTTCTGGATAACTTTGCTGGTTATTTTATTGAAGTCTGTTGAGTGAAGAGCCTGAAATGACGTAATCGGGTTGCACACAACCTCAGCTTCGGTGGACATGAACTCAGTGAAGTGCCTTAAACTTGGAAACGTCCCATTTTCTTTCATGTACAGAGTAGCCTGACGATTCCACCTTGCAGCTGCCCAGTTCGGTAATTTTTGAACAAGTTTTTGGTTTTCTTCACAATCGTTGAGAATGCTTAAACCTTCTATGTGTGGTATAGCTTCATAACATGTTTGAATGAAATCAGCAAATGCTCTAAATCCTATTGAGTCATTTGTTTGTATCTTTGGCCATTTTGTTAGTCTTTCTCTGTACGCTTTCTGTACAATAAAAGGATGTCCATACCTTTGATTGAGGCGTTCCCACGCATCCTGATAGGCATCACTGTCGTTTCTGTAGAAGATGCCATCAAGCGTTTGTCGAGCTGAACCTCCTACATATTTCTTTAAGTAGTGTAACTTGTCTGCAGGTGATATGTTCTTTTTATCAATGAGTGCAGTAAAAGAAGCTTTCCACTCGATGAACTCTATTGGATCGCCTGTGAACGTGGAGGGTTCAGACATTGGCAGTCTGTTTATGGCGACACTGTCCTGTAATGCTTGGGCCAAATAAAGGACATCTGTTTGTAAAAGTGAGGTGGACACAACGTTGCTGTTAGGGACCTGAATGGGAACAGAAACTATAGAAGCCTTTTGAGTTGCTCTAGCACAGTCAACATGAACGCTGCTCACGCTCTTTATCTCCTGGTCATAGGTTATTAATCTAGCTCGTGCAGCCTTTAACTCCCTTTCAGCCTTTAATCTCTCTAACTCACGTTTTTGAGATTCTAACTCCTTTCTCTGTCTTTCCTCCAAAAGTTGAATCTTTTCTCTTTGTTTTTCTTCTTCTAATAAAACTTCATACTCTGCCTCCTTGGCAGCTAACTCTGCAGCAGCTTCTGCTCTCTTTACATCTACTACTGACCTTGTAGAGTTTGAATTACTGGCAGCTGAATGTTTACTTGAGTGCGTGATGGAAGAACTATAAATGGATTGAGCATAGTCTGGATCAAGAAGTTCACGTAGACGTGCCTTCACTTTCTTACTGTCATAGTTATCTATGCCTGAGAGTCTTTCATATGCAACTCTTATAATGTCATTGGTGACTGCTTCGCATGCATCTATAAGTCGCCTTGTGTCACTACAGGGAGTAATGATTTCCCTTATTTCTGTGTATAACTTTATGACATTATCTCTTTCTCTTTCTAAGATGTCCATGAGTGAAGCAATTTGACTGTTTGTTATGTCTCCTTTCAATTGTTCTCTTGTTGTGCGTACTTGCCTTTTCCATTGATCATAAACTTTAAGAAGACGTTTTTCCTTTTTGTGAGTTTCTTCCTCCTGATACGCTCGCATTTTTTCTGTAGGCCTCCTTTGACGAACAGAACTTTGAGCATCCTCTTCATCGTTGACTTGTAGGTCTTTGATGTACTTTATTTCCTGATCAGATGCTTCCATGCTTGATACTGAGAGTGGGTCGAACAACTTCTTAGTTCAGAGTGAAGCTCTTCTCAACTTGGGTCACGCTCTTACTTCTCCCGGAGGTGAAGTTACTCCTGGAGGATCAAGCTCTTACTGTAGCGTCCCGGTCGAAAAGATGTTCTCTTTAACTGATGGTTCACTTCTCTTTATTTAACAGCCTTTATGTGTGAACACACCGTAAGAGCTACAAATGCACAAACAAAACACTATTAGCAGCTCTTAGAGGTTCTAACCTTTTCTTTTAACTCAAAAAAAAACCTACTTTATGCAACAACATTACATCTACATCACGTGTATTTAATTAACCTACATTTCTATACTACAAATTAACCAAAATGTATTTCAACTGCTTTAACAGTTTGACAGTTAATCAAACATTAACATCGTTTTATATCAAAATACAAAATGTATGTTCAATAAATACAATATTCTCGATAAAACACCCACCTTGTTCCCTCATCAACCGAGTGCTATTTAACTAATTGCTTGGACCTTAGTTGAACCACCCTTTAGTTGTCTTCACTGAACTGCGACTTGTATGTTTGCTCATTCTCTGCACTATATCTTAAACAGACAACAGTCAGATACTGTTAGATGTCCGTACAAATTGCCTAGCAACTCCGACTTCCAAAAAAGAACAAAAAAAAACAAACTCCTTTCAAATCAAAACGTCAGTCAAAAAACAAACAACTCCCAGCCAAACGAGAAAACACCAAAAGAATACAACAAAACAAACAAAAAATCCAACCACACATACACGAATCAACAAAAGCTTTACATTCACATAGTGACTTAATTGTTCTATAAAATGGTATTTTGTGCCTGAAAACACATACTGCCCCTTTAAGTCATGAACCTGACAGAGGCATGTGAGGCCTGCAGTGTTTCAGCTGTTTGTCCAGGTTCTTTTGTGGCCTCCTGGATGGGACATCAATGTGCTTTAGGAATAACTTTGGTGGAGCTGCCTTTCCTGAGAAGGTTCACCGCTGTCTCATGGTTTCTCCATTTG
>NW_015117699.1:6939-8500 GCF_001443285.1 Poecilia latipinna
CAACTGCGTCATGCGTCACGGGTTAAAGGTCAAAGGTAACAAGGGGACCGGAGGGCTTATT
This sequence comes from Poecilia latipinna, assembly GCF_001443285.1. NCBI lineage: Eukaryota > Metazoa > Chordata > Actinopteri > Cyprinodontiformes > Poeciliidae > Poecilia > Poecilia latipinna. The sequence goes on from NW_015117699.1 coordinate 7,001, forward strand.
ATGTTGTACAAAAACCCCCAACAAAAAACAAAATAATTTTAGTACGTTATTATGTGTCAGAAGAGGGCTTAGGAAGTAATAATAAAAATTAAAAAAAATAAAAATTGACCAAAAGGGAACTTGGGGGCAAGGAGCAAAAGGGACAGGTGCTCAAGCCCCCCTACTCCCCCCCTCTGCACGTGCCTGTATCTGCCTTAACTGTTGTCCGAGCTTTCGCGAAAGCCGGCATCATTGTTGAACAGCCACCTGGCAACGAGACTGACTGACAATGATGAGAGGGAACCAGGCATGTTTGATGGCGAAATTGCCCAGCTGTTCAATTCAGATACAGAAGAGGAGGACTTTGATGGATTTGTGGAAGAAGAATAAAAAATAACGTGAGTGTATTGTTACACAGTCGAATAAAGTTCAACTAAACTTACTGTTTCGTTTCCGTTATCTTTTTTTTTGTTGACCGTATGTTTTAGCATGCGCCTTATAATCCGGTGCGCCTTATGGTCCAGAAAATACGGTACTTTCTTGGTACAGTTAAAAATTTACCTTTCATATAAATTTTAAAATATTGCTGCTGATTTAAAAGTGCCACTGTTTTCCTATATTCCACAAAGTCATTACTGTATTAGACATTACAATTAAGGTGATAAATATTCATTTTTAATGTTAACTTTTTTGTTTTTAATTGACACTGTATAATTTAAACATTCTTGCATCATTGTAAGGTTATTGGGCATGTATGTTTGCTGCCTCCACAATCTGCCATTAGACTGGCTGCATCAGAGGTGACTACTGTAATTTTCCCTGTGCCTCTACCTGTGGGCACTCAGCAACACTGAGCAACAGAAAATTGGAGTTGGAACTCAATGATGTGATGTGACTACTGATGCATCACAGTGTCCTTGAACCAGCACTGCCTGCTGTTTGTCTGAGATGGTATGAGGCAGAAACCATGTAATTCTCTGATCTCCCACAGGCTGCAGAAAACTAGGTACTCATGTTAAAGCAGGGCTTAGCATCAAGTATAAACTTATAAATTTAATTTTCCTTTGTGATCAATAAAATATTTTTGAATTTTAATTACTTTAAGTTAATGAAACTACAGGTTTGAGTTTTACCGTGATGAAAAAGTTATCACGGTAACTTTTTACCGTGTGTTAGAGCACATTTTCCCATGTGCTCTAACACATGGGAAAATGCAACCATTCCAGTCCTCCAAAAACAAATGTCTGATTTTCATTTCCACTTTCTAAGGATTTCCTTGCTGCAAGAATGCCTCTTGAAAATAAAGCTCATCATTAAAATGGCAATTTACTTCCCTTTTAATGGTGCCACTAGAGTAAGAAAAATGCATTTGTCTGTTGAGCAGTTGATTTAAGTTTGAATGTTGTGCCCGGGAATAAGCAAACCTGTACCCTGCAAATTCTAAGGGTGTGTTCACAGTGACCCAATTCCGATTTTTTTTAACGTAATGTGACCTGTATCCGCTCTTTTCATGACATCCTG
>NW_015117699.1:14040-14898 GCF_001443285.1 Poecilia latipinna
AGTATATGCAGGTTACATTTTCAACCTAAAATAAATTTGTCATTATTTCTATATTGTTTAATTTTCATTTGCTATGGACAAATGAATAGGCACAGACACTATGCGGTTTGTTGCACCCCTTCCCCATCCCTTCTCTCTTCATCCCCTACCCTCACCCTTCCCTTTTACCCGCTCTTAACCTTACCCCAGCCTCCTGTCTCCCTTCCCCTCTACTCCCCCCCTCCTCCTCAACCTATCACCCCATCCCCGCCCTTCCTCTCGTCCTTTTTGAACTCTGGGTCAGAACATTTTATGATTGAGCAGAGACTTATGTTTTAAATTAAGCACTATATGTTGAGCACAGTGATTCCTTTCTGTACGGTTTTTCACTTGTCTGTAAATATATTTCTGACTGACTGCAGACACAAAAACATCTACAAGTCACTCCAAGCAGTGGAGTGGCCCACCTCCCCATTTTACACTAGTGGTTTGTCCCATCCACCCAGCTCCTTCTGAATTGAATTCTACTCTGAGAACTTTTGCAGTAAGTTTGGTGATCTTGCTTTTAACTTAACTGTGTGTTTTTTTTAAAAATAACCAAATTGTTTTGTGCCTATTGTAACCCAGGTTATTTTGAGGCAACCCAGATATTTTTAATAATAACCACTCTAGGCCCAAGTATGAACTCCCCTAAGAGTTTGTAAGTATTCTCTAGACTTTCTAAGTGTGCTCTAAATTTGTAAAAGTAATGAGTACTCCACAGTTTCTAAGTAATAATATAAACGAAATGTTCCTGTTCTGGAAGAATTTTTTGTTCTAAAACAGTGTTTCTCAACCTTTTTCAGGCCAGCACCCCCCCAGCCTTTTTTCCAGGTCCCT
>NW_015117700.1:0-3408 GCF_001443285.1 Poecilia latipinna
AATAATAGGAAAAAATGACAAAATTTGGGCCCATAAAAGAGGTCAAAGTAACAGACATCAACTCAGACCTAACAAACAGAGACAAAAGGGGACTTAAATACTGGCTGATCAGGCCACATACAAAACACAAAAAGGGGAAAATACACAGAAACCTAACTGAAACTAACATAGCAAAATCCCATTCCCCCCCTCTGGATGATGAGTAATGGTGTGAACCAATTTGCAGTCTCAGCTGGCTTGCTCCACCCCTTCTCCACCTCTCTGCTCTCCTAAGGATTGGGGCAGCCAGCACTTAAGAAACTCAGAAACAACAAAGATTAAATCAAGCAAAACACAACAATATAAACCAGAATGTGCGCACTTATTCTAGAATACAATGTGATGTGTTGCTTTCTAAACAAAACCAGTTATTCTGTAAATTAAATCCTAAACTTAAAGAAATCCAAATATAAATGAGATAAACCTATTGCGTGTGGTGAGAGTGAATATTACCACATTTGTGTGGCGGTAACTGCAGCCATCACAGAGGCGCAGCCAGTATCAGCAGCCATGAGAGCATCATTAGTAACTCTTAGCAGGGCGGTCTCAGTGCTATGAGCAGGACGGAACCCAGATTGAAATTTGTCATACAGAGAATTTCTTTGAAGGTGGCGCTGGAGTTGGGCAGCCACTGCCTTTTCCAGCACTTTAGGAAGAAAAGGAAGATGTGAAATAGGACGGGAACTGGAAAAGGAATCAGGATCCAAAGTGGATCCAGTTTGTATGCTAGGAAGGGTTGGAGCCGGTCTTATGTGGAAATCTGTTCCCTGTGTCGGGAGCACTGCAGCCAGAGAGGCGGTCCGATCATTTCCACGGCGCTTCTGATCGATTTCTCAGTAAAACATATAATCATGTCAATGGTGTAACTTTCAGTTTAGTCGTCAGCCAACATGGTAAAATAAATAAATAAACTAGGTCTTCTTTCACCAGTTTGTGTTGTTTGTTCGCCAAGAGAATCGCTCTTTCTCCAGCTTTCGTCAATTAAGCCTGACAAGTCAGTCACCAAACAGATTCCCAACACGTTGTGTGTTTGTGATTTTTCATTGCTGATATAATAGGATGGAAACTGGCTGATAGCTCATAACTTTGGCAAATAATGAGCAAATGTTACCTTATTCACAGGATTTATTGTTGATGATGAGATAAATAAGAACAGTTAAAGACTTTGTTGTGGAAAAAAGACTATTTACCAGGCACTGTCAGGTGAACTCACTCAATCAGGTTTATTCATATATTGTGCACAACAGAGGGAGCTTGTAGGACAATCCATAATGAAGCAGGTCTGGTGAAAAGCTCTGCCAGGCAGAGACGACACGAGTTTTATACCAAGGTAAGGAATCCAAAACAGTGGAGACAGTCTGGTTCTGTGCAGCTGCAGCAAAACAACTCCCACCGTGTGTGTGTGTGTGTGTGTGTGTGTGTGTGTATGTGTGTGTACGCGTGGCCCAAACAGGTTCTTTTGGTGTAACATGATCAGCAGATGTTAACTTGTAGAAATTTTCCACCACAACTTGCGGTAAATTAATAAGTTCCCATGTTATGGGGGGAAACGTTCAGGCAGCTGAAATATTTGGTTCCTCCCTCATAACTTTGGCAAATAACGAGGAAATGTTACCAAAATCTCAATGACTGTTTGTCTGATAGAATGATTGAGGCACCAAAAAGTAACAAGAATTTTTTCTATCCAGCAATCTGTCATATTTTACATTAGAACGGGATTTTCCAGAAAGTACGCACTCATCTTTTTAGGAAGATAAATTTTTGTGCCCTGCTGTCAGCCAGTTTCCATCCTGTTCTATGAGCAATGAAAGATCATAAATACACACAACATGCTGGAAACCCGTGTTTGGTGACTGACTTTTATTTGTCAGGCTTGATTAACGAAGGTTGGAAACAGAGCGGTTCTCTTGGTGATTAAAACATCAACACAAAATCGTGTATTTATTTATTTTACCATGTTAGCTGACGACTAAACTGAAAGTTACACCATTGACATGATTATATGTTTTACTGAGAAATCGATCAGAAGCGCCGTGGAAGTGATCGGACCGCCTCTCTGGCTGCAGTGCTCCTGACACAGGGAACAGATTCTCACACAGCTCCAGTTTTAATGTTTCCTGGAAGCTGAGCGCCTCCTGCTGGTGAAGCCAGGAGGAGCCGAAGGTCAGACGGGATGACGGATCTGGCAGACGTCCAGCCCGTCTAGGCTGAGTCATTGCTGCTTTTCCTGCTTCTGTTCAGGGAAAAAGTTTAACTTTAGTTGTTTCCTCTTTCTGCCTGTGAGCAGCACAGAGTCGCCTGCAGCTTCCTGCAGGAAACAGGAAGTTCCCTCTGCTCCTTCAGGGGTTAATAACCGCGAGCTGCTGCTCAGGAAATCAGAGAACTGCAGCTGCTGCCGGTTTCCCTCCCATCGTGTCACCTGCCAGCGCTAAGCTCCGCCCTCAGCAGGTGTAGCTCCATCTCCTCCTCTCCTGCAGCACATCATCGGAGGCGCATCATGAAGCGGATCCCGTTGCTGCTGGTTCTGATCTGGGCCGCTCCGGCCGCTCGCTGCTACCCCTCAGGCTTGGTGTCTGCCAGCTGCGCGGACATGACCCCTAACCACCGCGGCAGCCCCCAGACCGCCGCCGCGCCGTTCACCGTCAGCGCGGAGTGGAGCAGCCCCACGTCTGGAGGACAGGTCAAAGGTCAGTCACCGACCCTTCAAAGGCAGAAAACACAGGAACCAGACCAGTTTACACTGGGAACCAGTTTCTCTCACTCCCTCCCTGACAGTGACTCAGCAGTTTTCTGCCTTTCACAACAATTGTTGTTTCCCTAACTGAGTGATAATTGTTTCTAATTGTTTCACTAATTAGGTTATGATTCTCTCTGATCTTCCTCCCTCTGGGTTCTGCTCCACAGAACCAGAACCTCCCATTATGGAACAGCAGGATCTTTACTGGACTGGAGGTTCTGGTCCCAGTCTGACAGCCTTCCTGTTCTCCAGTCTCTCTCCAGGGTTCTGGTCCATTTACCGGGTTCCTGCTGGAGGCCAGAGAGCCGGGGGGTCAGTCCGCTGTGGGCTCGTTTCTACTGGGTTCTGATCCGGCCCGGCTCCTCACTTGCTTCCAGAAACCCGTAAGTGCTCCGCCCACCTGCACTGAAACTCATGACTCAACCTGGAACCGGTCCAACCCAACCTTGATGGTACCAGAACCAGAGTGACCAGGGTCCAGAACCCGGGTCCAGAACCAGGGTCCAGAACCAGAATGACCAGGGTCCAGAACCCGGGTCCAGAACCCGGGTCCAGAATCAGAGAGACCAGGGACCAGAACCTGGGTCCAGAATCAGAGTGACCAGGGTCCAGAACCTGGGTCCAGAATCAGA
>NW_015117700.1:7369-8181 GCF_001443285.1 Poecilia latipinna
CAGGGTCCAGAACCCGGGTCCAGAATCAGAGTGACCAGGGTCCAGAACCTGGGTCCAGAATCAGAGTGACCAGGGTCCAGAACCTGGGTCCAGAATCAGAGTGACCAGGGTCCAGAACCTGGATCCAGAACCAGGGTCCAGACAGATCTGCTCTGACATAATCAGGGTGCGGTTCTGGATCTACGGGTTTGTTCTCAGAACAGAGAACAGGACCTGCAACCCGAAACCAGATTGTTTCTGTTCACTGGGACGCAGAGAGACAGAACCTCCTGCTGGTTTCTAGGAAACAAGGCGCTTATTGCCTCATTTTTCTGGGGACCGAGGCAACAGGTTGGGGCGGGTCCAGCAGCCCTCGGTGAGGATCAGGTGGTGAAGGGACATTGTGAAACTGTTGAGACGTAGCAAACGGCCTGAGGGGTCTCCAACCCAACCCCCACAGCGTCATGGCGGCTGCCTGCAGTCAACCACTAATACTGGTTTATACGTCGTTTACTGGCATCAGCCAGTATGTTCCCAGTTTACTGCTATTAACCACTAATACTGATCATATACTGGTTTAATGTAAACCAGTATAAATCCGTCACCGTGTGATTCTGTCTGAACCGTTGTTTTTTGACAGGCTTGTTGAATCTCAGGTTCTGGACCCGTCTATGTTCTGGGTGGACCCATCTGTTCTGAGTGGACCCATCTGTTCTGGTTAGACCCGTCTATGTTCTGGGTGGACCCATCTGTTCTGGGTGGACCCGTCTATGTTCTGGGTGGACCCGTCTATGTTCTGGGTGGACCCGTCTATGTTCTGGGTGGACCCATCT
>NW_015117700.1:14416-14874 GCF_001443285.1 Poecilia latipinna
ATGTTCTGGGTGGACCCGTCTATGTTCTGGGTGGACCCGTCTATGTTCTGGGTGGACCCGTCTATGTTCTGGGTGGACCCATCTGTTCTGGGTGGACCCATCTGTTCTGGGTAGACCCGTCTATGTTCTGGGTGGACCCGTCTATGTTCTGGGTGGACCCATCTGTTCTGGGTGGACCCGTCTATGTTCTTGTTGGACCCATCTGTTCTGGGTGGACCCGTCAATGTTCTGGGTGGACCCGTCTATGTTCTGGGTGGACCCATCTCTTCTGGGTGGACCTGTTTATGTTCTGGGTGGACCCATCTCTTCTGGGTGAACCCGTCTATGTTCTGGGTGGACCCATCTGTTCTGGGTGGACCCATCTCTTCTGGGTGGACCTGTCTATGTTCTGGGTGGACCCATCTGTTCTGGGTGGACCCATCTCTTCTGGGTGGACCTGTCTATGTTCTTGGTGGACC
>NW_015117701.1:0-1239 GCF_001443285.1 Poecilia latipinna
TTCTGTTTGGCTAGCTTATTGCTGGCTTAGATTGGCTAGCTATTTATTGCTTTTTCTGATGAGCTAGCTGATTAATTTTCACTCTGATTGGCTAGCTGATTAAACCTAGCTGTGATTAGCTAGCTGATTAATTCTCCCTCAGATTGGCTAGCTGTTTAATGCTGGTTCTGTTTGGCTAGCTTATTGCTGGCAATGATTGGCTAGCCGATTAATATTTTTTCTGATGAGATAGCTGATTAATGTTTTTTTTTTTTTTTGAGTGGCTAGCTAATTAATGCTGGTTCTGTTTGGCTAACTGATTTATTATGTTTTCTGATTGGCTAGCTGATTAATGCTGGTTCTGTTTGGCTAGCTTATTGCTGGCACTGATTGGCTAGCTAATTAATGCTTTTTCTGATGAGCTAGCTGATTAATTTTCGCTCTGATTGGCTAGCTGATAAAATCTAGCTGTGATTAGCTAGCTGATTAATTCTCCCTCAGATTGGGTAGCTGTTTAATGCTGGTTCTGTTTGGCTAGCTTATTGCTGGCAATGACTGGGTAGCTGATTATTGCTTTTTCTGATGAGCTAGCTGATTAATGCTCGCTCTGATTGTCTAACTGATTAATTCTTTTTTCTGATTGGCTATCTGATTAATGCTGGTTCTGTTTGGCTAGCAGAATAAATCTAGCTCTGATTGGCTAGCTGAATAATTTGACCTCAGACTGGCTAGCTGATTAATGCTGGTTCTGTTTGGCTAGCTTATTGCTGGCACTGATTGGCTAGCTAATTAATGCTTTTTCTGATGAGCTAGCTGATTAATTTTCACTCTGATTGGCTAGCTGATAAAATCTAGCTGTTATTAGCTAGCTGACTAATTCTCCCTCAGATTGGGTAGCTGTTTAATGCTGGATCTGTTTGGCTAGCTAATTGCTGGCAATGATTGTTTAGCTGATTAATACTTTTTCTGATGAGCTAGCTGATTAATGTTTTTTTTTTTTGATTGGCTAGCTAATTAATGCTGGTTCTGTTTGGCTAGCTTATTGCTGGCACTGATTGGCTACCTGATTAATACTTTTTCTGATGAGCTAGCTGATCAATTCTCCCTCAGATTGGCTGGCTGTTTAATGCTGGTTCTGTTTGGCTAGCTTATTGCTGGCACTGATTGGCTAGCTAATTAATGCTTTTTCTGATGAGCTAGCTGATTGATGTTTTTTTTTTGATTGGCTAGCTAATTAATGCTGGTTCTGTTTGGCTAGCT
>NW_015117701.1:6932-7703 GCF_001443285.1 Poecilia latipinna
TTTGATTGGCTAGCTAATTAATGCTGGTTCTGTTTGGCTAACTGATTTATTATGTTTTCTGATTGCTAGCTGATTAATGCTGGTTCTGTTTGGCTAGCTTATTGCTGGCTCAGATTGGATAGCTATTTAATGCTTTTTCTGATGAGCTAGCTGATTGATGTTTTTTTTTTGATTGGCTAGCTAATTAATGCTGGTTCTGTTTGGCTAGCTCATTGCTGGCAATGATTGGCTAGCTGATTAATGCTTTTTCTGATGAGCTAGCTTATTAAAGTTCACTCTGATTGGCTGGCTGATTAATGCTCGCACTGATTGGCTAGCTGATTAATGCTCGCTCTGATTGGCTAACTGTTTAATGTTTTTGTTTGATTGGCTAGCTTATTAATGCTGGTTCTGTTTGGCTAGCTTATTGCTGGCATTGATTGCGTACCTGATTAATGCTTTTTCTGATGAGCTAGGTGATTATTGCTCGCTCTGATTGGCTAGCTGATTAATGCTCGCTCTGATTGGCTAGCTGATTAATGCTCGCTCTGATTGGCTAGCTGATTAATTCTTTTTTTTTGATTGGCCAGCTAATTAATGCTGGTTCTGTTTGGCTAGCTTATTGCTGGCATTGATTGGGTACCTGATTAATGCTTTTTCTGATGAGCTAGCTGATTAATGTTCGCACTTATTGGCTAGCTGATTAATGCTCGCTCTGATTGGCTAACTGATCAAGTCTTTGTTTGATTGGCTAGCAAATTAATGCTGGTTCTGTTTGGCTAGCTTATTGCT
>NW_015117701.1:14178-14871 GCF_001443285.1 Poecilia latipinna
TCTGATTGGCTTGCTGATTAATGCTCACTCTGATTGGCTAGCTGATTAATTCTTTTTTTTTTGATTGGCCAGCTAATTAATGCTGGTTCTGTTTGGCTAGCTTATTGCTGGCATTGATTGGGTACCTGATTAATGCTTTTTCTGATGAGCTAGCTGATTAATGCTCGCTCTGATTGGCTAGCTGATAAATCCTTTTTTTGATGACATATCTGATTAATGATCGCTCTGATTGGCTAGCTGATTAATGCTGGTTCTGTTTGGCTAGCTTATTGCTTACACTGATTGGCTAGCTGATTAATGCTTTTTCTGATGAGCTAGCTGATTAAAGTTCGCTCTGATTGGCTAGCTGATTAATGCTGGTTCTGTTTGGCTAGCTTATTGCTTACACTGATTGGCTAGCTGATTAATGCTTTTTCTGATTGGCTAGCTGATTAATACTGGCACACTTTATTGCTAGCTTATTGCTTGCACTGATTGGCTAGCTGATTAATGTTCGCTCTGATTGGCTAGTTGATTAATTCTGTTTTCTGATTGAGTAGCTGATTAATGCTAGCTCTGATTGGCTCACTGATTAATTCTTTTTTCTGACTGGCTAGCTGATTAATGCTAGCTCTGATTGGCTCACTGATTAATTCTTTTTTCTGACTGGCTAGCTGATTAATGCTAGCTCTGATTGGCTCACTGATTAATTCT
>NW_015117702.1:0-14864 GCF_001443285.1 Poecilia latipinna
AAAAAAAAGACCTGTGATGTAGGCTTCTGAATGGAAATGCTCAGTTTTCATAAGACACATAAATAAAGCAGCATCTTTACCAGTAAACCTATATATAATATATATGCCCTGTCCTGCATCTTGTCAATGTGTACATTTCCACAACAATATTTGTGGAAAATGCGCTGCACGGCATCAGGAGGCTCACGTATCTCTGAATTGTTGGGGATGGGATGTTTGCGGGCTTCTAATTTATCCCTGCACTCGCGTTATACCTGCCAATGGTAAAAATGATGTTTGCTAAGGCTTCGAGCATGCTGTCACATTTGATATTCATCACAGTGTGATTATTGCATGAAAATGGAGCCATGCTGAGGTAATTAGTTCAGTTGGAAAAGCTAATCTGCATCTGTGCTTGACTGTGACGAAGAAATGCATCCCTCGTTCCTTATAGCGGATAGCAGTATAATAAACTTAAATAAAAGCTCTTGTCTAAGATCATTTTCTTATGTAAAGTTACCAAATTACATTCACAAACATTGTTTTCAAATGCCAATAAAAACATATGAACACCTTCATACTGCAGAGCGCCCTCCATAACTAGGGGCCCTTAACATAAATGTGTAAGAAGCTTCATAAATACAACCATTACTGTAGCATAGACTCACACTGAAATATTTACAAAAATCTAACATTTCATTTTAGTCCGTTTCTTCAGCAAGAAAAAAATAACATAAAACGTACAATGTGAAATAAATATTTTAGATCGCATCTCCAGTGCTGTAAATATTATCATCCCTGCTGGTACGGCTGTGTAAGTGCTGAAAGAAAAGCGTGTTTTTTATTCCCATCCCATGATGCATTGCACACTAACAAAGACACCAGGGACTTTGGAAGAGAAACCCGCAGAATCACAGATCATCCCTGATGCATAACTGTGGACATGAGCAGCTTTTCCACATATGTATCCTTCAAATTGTGCAAAAAGGTGTGTCTTACCTGTTTACGTTTGTGATAGTGGGGCAGAGAAAGTTTTTTTTTCTGGCATCACTCCTAAACTTGTGTCTAATGGTTGTTATAGAGATACTGACAGCAAGGCGCCTTTCTTTACTGTAGTTCTTTAACAGTGAGCTCCCTAAACGTCCTCCTCACTTTATGAAGTGGTAAAATAAATACAAGTCCCTGCTCAGTCCCTGATTGCATCACCCTGATTGAAGGTAAATACAGATTAGTAACAATTTGTCCTTACGCTTCACAACTGTGACGGTTTATCACATAAAATCTCAGTGACATACATTTTGTGGTTGAAATATGGTAAAATGTGGGAATGTTCAAGATATGTGAACTGTAATCTATTCATTTCATAAAGAAAGAGTTTTTTCTTTGCCTGCTCTACCAAGCTGTTTATGAAAAAATTAAAAGGTTGGTTCCAGCAAAATATCAAACCTATGTGCAACTTCCGACCTGCAGCCTAAACGTTTTTCATAGCTGAAAAAAATCACAAATTTCTGATTGAAATACACAATTTGTGCAGATATTTGACTTTTTTAAAGATGAGTGCACACTTGTGGATTTTTTACAGCTTTTTCTTCAGAATATGATTCGCAATATTTACTAGATTTACTCCTCCTGTTAAGAAAAACATAGACACAAAAATTTTATTTGAGCTCTCAAATCTCGTATGAGAACATGTTTTTATTTAAGTTGTATAAAGCTGCTATGAGGTCAGATTGTTGGGTTTATTAATGTGAGATATTGTGTATCTGATTCTATTGGTCTCATAAACTCTAACTCACCAAAGAGCACTTAAAGGCTTTAGCTCCATTTGGTAAGTGTCTTAAATGAAACATTCAGAGCATGATAGATGTTATTCATATCTGGGCAAAAAATAAATAAAAACATGCCACAAAAAAGCTAAATTCCTGTGGTGATGGCTTTGAATTATTACCACTGGTCATGTGTTTGCTCATTCAGTAGTTTCATTTAAAGGTGCAGTATGAAATAACACAGAGCCCCATTTCTTTTAGCCGCCCTTCAAAAAAAGCAAAGACAAGAAAACATGACATTCAAGTCAGCTGGACATGTATTTATCTCTATACGTACGGAAAATGGTACGAGAAAACCACTAAATAACTAAATCAGCATGAGAACTGAACAATTAAAACAACAGCAACTGGGGAACAACACCTTGCATGTTTGATGGAGCTCACTGTTGAAAAACTCTTGGGGTCACAGAGACTCCACTGCAACATGTTTGGGAGTGATGTCAGAAAAAGACTTTTCTGTCCTACCACTCCAAAAGTAAACATGTGGAGTCTGCTTAACTCTAATCGAGACTTTAACTGGAGACACACGATTTGGTCAGATTGAATTAAGCCTGACTTTTATGGTGTCTTCCTTGGCCGTCAAGATGATTTTACTGATGTTGAGAATAAATAATTCTGTGTTTTCCTTTTATCTCTTTTAGCTAGTTGCTAAGCTAACGCTAAAGGAAATCATATGTTAGGAAATGCAAATGAGAGCCGAGGAAAGAGATGACATACTAGGTAACGTCCTCTTTGGGGCGTAGCTCCGAGAGACAAAGGGAATGGAAAACTTTTGTTTGATGCCATTTTGTCTGTTAGCTCTTAGAGGTAGCAGGTCATAATGGACCAGCTGTGTTTTGGTATTAATAAATGGAGTTCATGAATTTAACTCATTGACTCTTATTTAGCCTCATACATAAAGAACTAGGCATAGAGAACAGATGATTCTCCTCACTGACTAATCAAGTGACTTTTGAAGGCAGTTGATTGCACCGGTAATATTCCTGTCAGTCACCACGAGGTTAAGATCTGGATTTTATTTAGGGGCATCAGAGTAAGGAGGGTTGAATAGAAATGCACATAGGGCTTTTTAGATGTTTATTTGTAAACCCTTTTAAGAGTACTGTATCGTTTTTCTTTGCACATTTTATCATACTGGTCTGCCTCATAAAACATAATAACATGCATTCACGCTGTTGGTTGTAATGCAACAAAATCCGAAAAGGTTTAAATAATGTGAACACCTTCACGAGGCACAGCAAAATTCTCCATAGCCAGTGAGGAAGTGGTACAAAATGTCTGCATAAAACTTTTAAATGGCTTATGTGGATGTCACACAGATATACTCAGAGCATACTTGTCATTTACAATTACATTAAACCATCTCTGAATAATAGCGCACACTGAGACTGCCACAGAGTGAGCAAATGAGTAAAAAAGTAGGCATCAGGGTTGTTTATTTTTTGTATTGCATTCATTTCCATTTTATGCATCGCATCCATTTGAATGCAGCATTATTTCTATCAAACCCAAAATTATGTTCGACTGGAACCAACCTTCAAAAACACGAGCATGAAATATGTAGCAGCCTCAGAAATCCTGAACTAGGCATATTACTTACAAGTCCCTCTGCTCCAGTTATTACTGAGTCAGAAAAAAAGAAAACGCTTAAGAAAAACCTCATCAGAAACTGAGGTTTTCAGCCTAAGTTGTGCTTGATTTGCAGTGTGATGTTTTGTTTAAAACTTGCATTTTTATGGGAATGTAAATGCACACAAATTGCCTTGCGGCGCTTTAAGATACTGTATATTTAACTTCTGAAGAAATGGCAAAGCAAAAAGTTATCAAAGTGAGATAGAGCTGTGCTGGTATCAGGACAAAGCTCTACACACTGAGAACAAGTTCTCAAAATAGAAGAACAAGGATTTTCTCTCACACACACATTTCAATGCTTTATCTGTCCCAAATGAATTAAATCTAATTCGCACAAGTCGCAGATATTACAGAGGTTCTATGCGGGGACATTTAGGGAAACAAAAAGTATTGTTTCCACAGAACACACTGGCTCCTTATTACATCGGACTTTGCTGGCCGTTAGCTTCTTTTTCCGGTCGGGCTCCGAATCCAACGGCAAATGAAAAGACAATCACACACATACACACAGGCATACAGAACGGAGCTCAGGCACTTACGCAACACCCCCGCACACTCTCAGTAACACATTTTCACTGTTTAATATATTTCTGTGTCTCCAGTTAACAATATTTTGTGTCAAATTATAGTGGGCAAGATAAATAGTGGGAGAAAATAGAGCAGGAGGAGGATGTGGCGCTTCCAGTTGGGTAGGAGGAATGTAGAGGAAGAGGAGAAGGGGAAGGGGGAAAGCGTCAACGTTAAGTCCTTCCTCAGACACCTGGCTTTCAGAGACTAGACCTGCAAAACCTGCTTAATCCCACCTGCTTGTGAACCTGCACTGACGCTTGAAACTTGCTGAAACCTTGGCATACGCTCAAGTTTCCGTGCAAAATCTTACTTAAAATAAGACTCGAGATGAGACTATTTTAACTCTTCATTAGCGTATTTTGAAATAATTTGGTTCCTTGTGGCTGGATGGTGAGGGAAAACAGTGTCTGTTTGGAATTTGGGTTGAATATTTAAGCCACAGCAGACACTAAAAGATGCCGGGTGCTAACTGGGCTACGCTTCCCTCAAAGAGACGGAGAGAAAGACAAAGAGGAGAATAAAAGATGCAGAGAAAGAGCCTGGAGGACTAATTAGTGATTATAACGTGGCGTTCTCCAAACATGAAATATTTCTCACCCCAAAATGCAGAGGAAAGATTAAAAATAAAAGAATAGGAATCAGACACACGGAGCTGTGAAACACCCCTCTGGTGCCTCGTGTGTGCACTCATGAACTGCTGCATGTATCTGCGTGCGAATGTGTGCGCCAGCTTCTTTGCCCCCTCATTAAACCATGCTTTACTCTGGTAAATGGCAACAGCACAGAGCTCAATGTCAGCTGAAGAGGTTACAGCCAAAGGCAGGCTCTGGGATACACACACACACACACGCGCACACACAGGAAACGGATAAACTAAAACTTTTGCCATCATGTTATGTAGAAAATGCTTGAGAAGCACAGCCATGACTTGTCTAAAAGGAAACTTTCAGAGAGTTTCAAAAAAAAAGTTTGTTGCTTTTTCACCTCTTGTGACAAGGCTAACCTAATGCAGAGCGCGTGCCTCTCCTGGCCCTGCGCCTGTGAGTGTGCTGGACGCTGAAAACTCACACACATCAGAGTCATAAATCAAGGGCGCCCTTCACCACAGTATAAATGAAACACAGAGGCCTGCAACTGGTTGTCTGCTAACTGCATCACTCTGGATTTCCTCATCAATTCAAAGTATTTTTTATTTTTTTCACACGGTTTAGTAAGTGACGGCTTCCCTCATGCAAAACTTCTTCTCAAGACTCGTAAAATCATAGCAGTATCCATATTCCTTAAACATTTTAACGTTTAGTTGCGTTACAACCACAAGCACCAATGAAATGCTGCTTGCGGTGTGAAAGAAACATGCTACATTGTCTTCAAATAGTTCGGTACAATGTGGAAAGTCAGTGAACATCACTAATCAGCCCCCTTTACTCTGATACCAGCAACCAAATCCAATTACATCCCAGTACCTCCAGAAATCCCCTGATGAGTAAGCAGAGCCTGTCTGTGTATAATTTAATCTTGAATTTGGATTTAATCCAACTATTCCCAGAGGTTTGGCTGAGAAAATTAGACAACAAACAGAATCGTGAAGGCTAAGGAACACAGCAGAGGTCCAAATCCAGATGAGGTCATAAAATAACGACTCAAAGTTTGGAAATCTAACAAAGTGCTGTTCAATTCATCATGCAAAACTGGAAAGTGTATGGCACAACTGCAAACGAACCAAAACGTGGCCATCCACCTAAGCTAACAAGCAAGACAAGGAGAGCATTGACCTTTGAAGCAGCCAAGAAGCCCACTGCAGCTGCAGGAGCCACAGAGATGCATGACAGGTGTTGGAGAATCCGTTGACAGGGCATCAAATACGGTCTGGAAATACCTGAAAGAACAGCATTTTTTTTCCCCATCTCTCTCCCGCGACTGCTATAAAAGAATGGCATCTTTTAGGATCTCCCAGTTTGTTTGCAACACGTAATCTCGGGAGAACATCTTTTTCTTGTGTGGTGATTGGCCAAAAATTTGACAGCGCCATGGTTACGAGGCTGAGACATACTACAGCAGGAGAGCCTTATGATGACTTCATATGAAAACTACACTGGAGTTTCTGGTGAAATATGAAATTTCTGGGACAGAGAGAACTTTGCTCTTATCACTTCAGGAAAGCAAACAAATTGTTCTATCCTTAAAGAGTTTCTACAGGTGTTTTATTTCACTCTCCATAAATATGTCCTATATATAAGAAGAAAAACTTTGTTGAAAGAAAAACATGCTAGTTCTTGGGCAAACATGTAGAAGAAGGCGCTGTGGTCAGATGAGACCAAACTACATTTTTTTTGGCCTATTTGTAAAATTACATGAGGTAGAGAAATAAACACTAGACATCACCCACATCAGGCCTCGCAAACTGGGAAACAAGGTGGTGGCAGGATCATACTGTGGGGAAGCTTTTGTTCAGGAAGAAAAGTGACGCTGATGAGAGCTGATTAAAGATAACCTGGAGCAAAAAATTTAAGATTGAGCTACGATGGAATGGCTTAGATTAAGACAAATAAAATGGCACTATTACAATTAATGAAAAAAAATTATGCACTTATGCTCTCCACCCAATCTTGTTGTTCTGGAGAATGAGAGAAAAGTTCATATTCCAGATATACAAAGCTGAACGAAATGTGCCAAAGATGGATGGCGGTTCTAAAACCTTTGACTCAAGCAAGCTGAACAGAAATGCACACCACACTTTTTAGATTATTGGTAAAAACAAAACAAACAAAAAAAAGTCTCATTTACTTTTACTCCACAGCATGGCAGTATTTCATGTTGATTTATCGCTTGAAATCTCCATCAGATACAGGTGAGTTTGTGATTTTAATGTGACAAGATGTGGGAAAGTTGAAGTGCTATAAATATTCCTGCAAAGGATTGTATCTCCAGACTGAAAATAGGACTACTTTGTATTCATATTCAGCTTAATCCATCTGTTTAATAGCTCACAACCAGCAGTATTGACGCCGATAATAAATTAAGAGTTTTGTTTAGTGTTGGAATTGCAGCTCCCACAAGACGCGGCAGCACACAGAGCTGATTGTGAGCGCGTTCGTGACATTTTTACTTGTGATGCGGAGCTTTTGTCCTTCGCCGGTTGTTTGTCTCCACTGTCACGCATGATTGGCATCTCAAGCAGGTGCGCCGGTTTGCCAGGTCTCCCTATATTGCCTCCAGCTAACTTGCAAAAAATATATATATATAAATAAAAAATCATGAGTGGGGTTTGTGTCAAATATGTATCATCGATCATACTATCGGCCCAAGAGTGCGTGCATATCTCACATAATCTGTTGCCATGGCAACACCGACCCCTCCATGCACATGCACAGACAAGAGTAGCCGCGCTGATCCCAAAATGTATATGTGATGATTTCTGATCCGCTTCTCGTTCAGTCATGTTGGTGTCATCCATGCAAGCAGAGCCAGACACGAGCGTGTGTGAACTATCAACTAAGCCTGCCGTACAGCAGCCAACGCGGGGAGAACAATCGCTCTGAGGGAGCAGCACATTTTTCACAGCATATCATTACATGTCTCATTATTGCCAAAATAACAGCAGCTCCTTCATTTGTTTCTCGCCGTAGATCTGAGCAACATGTGGCGCGGAGACGGGCGTCTGTCTCCTGCATGTGTGATGTGCTGAAGTCTGTGCGTCGACCCGTTTGAGACTTGCATCATTTGCATCATAGTGGGAGACGCTCCGGAGTCGAAGCCTTTAAAGTGCACATTAGCCCACATGATGATATGCACATTTGTGCAGTGTCTGTTTTCATGTTTCTTCATGTTTCTTAATTTATTCTTTCAAAAAGAAAAAAGAAAATCCTATTCATCTGTGTCTGGCTTCTGGAAATCAGGATGTCAAGTAACGCCACGAGGATAATCACATATTTTCAGTGCCTTGTGTGACAAGAGAAGCGGGGAGGAAAAAAAGTTTATATTTGTGCAACATTTAAAGACGTTTGATTTGCTTTTTATTGAAAGACTTGGACAAAAAGAGCAAAAAGAAATTCCAGATGCCTTCAAAGTATAGCGCCTCCATCATCAGTGTATCCACCTGAGTGTGGTTTGTTATCTAAAACTTGTCCGATGTCTATTACCATGGACAGATACACATACACCCCCAATCTATTATTGAACAAAAGGCTCACGCCTCCGCTCAGCCCTTCAGGGAGGAATCCATCCCTCCATCCCAGAATAATTTCACACATCAGTAGATACACAAAAGGCAGAGAGAGAGAGTAAAGGAATGAGAGGAAGGAGCAAAGGAAAGGGATGGAAGAGGGGAGAAGAAGTGGATGGAGAAAAAAGAAAAGAAGAAAAGAAATCTATGGGGTCACAGCTCAGCGCTCATAAGAGACCAAGGTGTCAGGGGGAGCCAAGCGTAACAAAACAGATATCAAAGAACCATATGTAATTGTACACACTTGCATGAAAACAGCAGTGCACACACAAACACATTCACACTGTTTTTTAATTTAAAAAACGGACAAAAATAACAACAAAGACATGCATATAGAGTTTGCCATAATCATTAGCTTTATCATCTAAAAACAAATTGTTCTTAATATATTACATTCTTTTCTTCATACACACACATGCAGACACACACACACACACACACAATGCTGTGAAAAAATATTTTCCCTCCTACTGATTTCTTCTGTTTTTTTCTTTTATATCACACTTTAATGTTCAAGATAGTGAAATATTTTTTTATTTGACATAGAGATAACCTGAGTAAATAACCTGAGTAAATAAAAATACAGTTTCTTTTTTCAAATGATGATTTTATTTAATAAAGGGAAAAGGTTTTCCAAGCAACCCAGCCCTAAGTGACGAAAGTAATTGCCCCCCAATAACTAGTTGAGCCACTCTTGGCGGCAACAATTGCCATCAATCATTTGCATTGCATGACTATGAGCAGTCATTTATATCACTATACGGGGATTTTGATCCACTCTGCATTACAGAATTGTTATAATTTAGCCACAGCAGAGGGTGTGAAACAACCTGCTTAAAGTGACATCATCTCAATCAGAATTAAGTCCAGACTTTGATTATGCCACTCCCAAACCCGTCTTTTGTAAAGAGTCATTCAGAAATGGCCCTGCTAGTGTCTTTGGGATTATTATCCTGCTGCATAAATCCAATATGTTAGCTTTTATAGTAACAAACTAACAACAGGAGATTCGCTCTCATTATTTGTTACTACAGCAGCTCAACACCATCACACTAACACCACCATGCTTGTTGATAAGGGGAATTTGTAATACTTCAGCTTACTTCATGTTGTCAGACATGCTCCGTTGAAGGGATTTCCTGATTCTATAGATCAGGCAGATATAAGGCCTGGGTGTAACTAATGAACCAGAACCAAAGGATTTTGTTATTCATGATTTCTTCTTATATTGGTGTTACTTTAAAAAGAACAAAATCACAACAATGAGCTAATGTCCTCCACAATAATCACTTGAAAACTACGACAAACTTTAGAAGGTTTTTATTTTATAGTTTTGCTTACTTCTAAGTGTCAGAGAAAAATCAATAAATAAATGTTAAATAGTTTAAATCAATCATAGTTATGTCCTTTTAATTAAAACAGTAGATCAGGTTGTGCAGTTTTGTTTTAAATCGTTTGTTAATGCCATTATACTCCGGTATTTTGTATGAGAACTCACACGGCCTGCGCCTGATCTACACACAAAACAAGGATATTTCCACTTCTGTAGGGCACTTTAGGAAAAAAAAAAAAAACAAGAAAAAAAAACAGCCTGTTCAAAACAAGATTTATAATTCCAATAATTCTTTAGAAAACCCAGAGGAGCAAACATGCTGGACACACAAACACCTGGAGGTTTCCGTGGACTGAGTAATTACTTGGTATTCTCAACGCGCCATTTGTCGCAGTCGCATTAACACACATGAGCATCATCTGGAGTCTGCACCAGAACTGTATCTTATTCAATCAGATACACACACATATGAAGACCCACAGACACTAACACACATGCGAGCAGGCACACACACCCACACACACACACACCCACACACACACACACACACAGAGCGGATGTCACAGCTTAAATAAATTGAAAGCTTCAAATGTGACAGCAGACTTGGCAGCTGACAGCTGATTGGTGTGGACGTCCCACATCGTATGTCTACCATTGCAATTTATTGAGGGAACAAAATAAAAATACAGATTTCTGTAATAAAGATGTGTGATTTTTTTTTTCTTTCCATCCCTGCTTAATAAAGTATTTCTATAGCAGGTAAATAACATCTCTGATACTATAAACAAACACAGAACACAAAGGTAACAGATGGAAATGCTATGATCAATAGTTCTACATCGCAGAAAGAGAAAGACTGAACCATATAGGCAAAACAAAAAAAAAACAAAAACACACAGACTGAAATGCATACATGCACTACACGCACAGCATAGATACATAAAACTCCCGCTGAAAAAGTACCGAAAAAGGAGAGGGAGGAAAAGAAAAGACAATTGAGTGTTTAAGTATGCAGGAAACTTTATCCCTGGTTGGAAGAAGAGCTTTGAAGGAATTCGCTCAGGGATCCCCAACCTCCCCCTGAACCGAGTGTGTATCTCCTCATCAGAGACAGAGAGAGAGACAGAGGGGTGGGTGGTGATTGTGAACTTGTGGTGGGGGAGGAATGGTTGAGAGACGAAGAGAGAGTTAACTTGGTGAGGAACTAGAGAATGCCAGGTTAAAGGAGAGCTCAAAGCAGGAGCGTTGTTAATTTCCTTGAGCAGCTTTTGCAACTGGACTTAGATGAGCTGCCAAGTGAAGATCTCGAAGCAACTGTGGTCTTGTTGCTCCCTATCATATGCTATCTATCCATGTGAACGCTCTGTTCAAAAGGCTCCATGCTTAACTCCCAGCATGACCTTCATTAAGATGGATAGCATGACAAATGTAATGACTCTTCCTGCAAGAAAAACCACAAGCCAAATAAGCTTTGCATTGCATAATAATGCCAGACCTGGTAATCAATAACACAAACACACATCCGTAACGGAGTGCAAAGTCGGCACATGAAGAAAATGCCTGAGCGGAGGCCGACCAACATCACAGCGCGCGGAGCAAACCACCGGCGGAGAGCGGCGCCACGCATAAACAAGGAGCTGTTGACAATGAATGCTCACATTCATTTCCACCCATCAAACATTTTTTTCCTAAGCTAGCAGCTTAAGTCTGTAGAGACGTGCAACTCTTTGAAAGCTTTCAACACCTTGGTAGCTTAGCTCTGTGTCAGATGTGGGCAGTATGAAGGAGCTGTCCCAAGCTAATTTGTCCTTACTGTGTTTTCAACAACTCAACTGGAGGGAGAACTTCAGTCATCTAATGTAATACTGACCTTGCCCCGGGACAGCCTAATAATAATGAGTGGTAGGCATATGTTTCTGAGAAAAATAAAGCTCTACGTTTTCGTTAACATTGACTTAACCTTAAATATGCCCTTAAGTTACATAGGCATTACCTAATTCATATGCATATTTCTGAGTAAGTTATGTTTTTAAATCAGATGCGAAAAGCATAACTTTCTCCTATTTTATGGGGATAGCCTGTTACACTGCAGTAGAAATGTCCTTCCAAATACAAAAAAAAAGGGGCATAAAGCCTTGGAACTAGTTAATTGCAGCTAGACAACCTTATTTATGTTAGATTTGTTACAAAATATCTCCACTTCTACTTCAGTCTGGCATTTCATCCCTTTTTAAGAGTGTATTTCATCAAATTTTAAAGCCAGAAAAACTTCAAAGATGAAGGATAAATAAATCACAATCAGCTTTTCCATTGTTTTTTCAAAAGCAAATCAGTACTTTCAAAATTAACTTTCTGTCTGACATAAATAAACTTTTGAACCATGCCCTCGCTACAAATAAAGTCACAAATCGTCACGAACCACAGAACATGTATGGTCGATACGTTCAGAAAACAGGAAAACAAATATATGTCTTTCTGACTGGAATATGTTGAATGGAAGTGTGGCTGCTTACTGGCAGCACAGAAAACGGATGGAGTGAAAACTCCTACTTTCCCTGAGATTCTATGTGAAGGTCAAGAAGTGAAGAGGGCAAATCCATTCTTACCGACCATAAAAACTCTCTCTGTGTGAAACATTATAAAGAGATTATAAAAGTACTAAAGTCTTGGCTTCAAGGGACGAAAACAACCCAAAGCTGCAGGAATAGGACACAATGCAGTTAATGCGACAGCTGCAATAAATGATTCTTGTGGGGGCTCAGCAGCCGGACCAGTGAGGTGACCTGAGATGTTGGTTGTGAGTATAAGGTTTCCCAGGTAAGAAAATGCATTGTTTTACTTTAGCCATTTGCTTTTCCTTTAACCTACTGTCTGTATGAAACATTTGCTGGAGTCTACGGATAGCAATATTAAACATCAGCTCTCTCCAAACGTTCATCTTTTACCTGTGATAATTAGCAGCAGTAATCACAGGTCATTTTGTGTCTGGCCAAGTGAAATTACAGGTTATAAATATATCAGTATTTTTGACTTCCATTCCCTCCACATTTATGGGCCAAATGGCATGTCGAGAAACTAAATGTCTATGGGATTTTAGAGTTTGCACAGTTCTGACAGCTACACAACTTGTGTAGCGAAATCCTTTATTTTTAAAAGAAAAAAAAATGAGACAAACCGTTGTGGAGGAGAAAAGGGAGAATTTCAGCTCCTTCCATTCAGTGGCGGTGTCGTATCCTGAGGATGTTTGGGTTGTTTTGGTTTTTCTGTGTTTGCATTTTAACTTTCTTGTTTATCTGTGATCAGCCTTAGTTTCTGTTTGTTCTTTAGATCAGTCTTTTCTTTGTTGTCTATGTTAGATCTATTGTTCATTCCTTGTGTTTAGTTATTCTTTGTTAAGGTTAGATTTATGGTTTGCCAGCTCCTGTGCTAGCGCTCCTCCTCCTCTTCTCTTCCTCTGCCATTACTCTTTCTCTCTCCCTCAGCATGCCTGCCTGGTTCCCTCTCTCACCTGCACCCTGTTGCCAATCAGCCACCTGATCTTTGTCAGTAATCAAGCTCCTTTGTTTTTAGCTCCTTTGCTTCACTCACTCACTGCTGGATTTTTCCTGTTATCTGAATGTACCCGGTCCCCGTTCTGCTCCCCGCACTCACTCCCCGTGTTCTCTTGTTTGTAAGTTCATGTTTTTTTTTGTTTTTTTTTTCATTAAAACTTTCACCAACTCTCACTCACTGCCTCTACCTGCAACCTCAATCTACAACCATGACAGGAGGTATGTTTTACATCACCACAGTAGACTATTCTGATGACAGAATTACCGCAACATTTCTCCTCCTGACTTTTTCCTCCTCCCTGGACAAGTTATCATATACATTTTATAATCTCAAATTCAAACAGCACATTTTTGCTATCTCTGCTTATCTTAGCCGGATACTGTGTTGTGCACTGATGCCCAAGATTAGTGTAGCCACCTAAATTTCTACCACCGGAGATGCAATGATCTAGCAACATATCACCCTGAAAAGAGCTCTAGGAACAGAGTGCAGCTAAAGTAAGAACAGACCAGCATGTTTTATGATTCATGTATCAAAAACCAAAAAAAGTGAGCAGTCCCCACTCAAACGTTAAAGAATACGGTTTGAAAAGACCAGAAATAGCTGGATCATGATATCCGGTAAGCGTGATGCTGTCTGGGTAAAGCCACTTTCTTTTGCAATTCTTGACCTTTTATCAGAAAATACAGTTTTAATTTTCAAATTAGGCGAATTAGGAGAGAAGAAAATGAACTATAGACTGTCAAAAAGGTTAAATGAAAATATTGAAATGTGGTCAATTTATTATGTAATTATTGAGACAATGTGTGAGATCACTGGAGGAGACGCTGAAAACTCACAGATCTAACATGGCTTTCATTTCACTGATTTAAATAGAGACACCAAACCGAACAATCTGTCAGTCTGAACAGACGGAAAGCGTTTTTAAAAATCTCACTTTCTTTTCTTTTTTTTTTTTTTTTTACCAAACAACCAAAAACAGTGCACATGTGGATCAACAGGAGGTGCAGACCCAGCAGGGAATGTTAATTTAGGGAAAAAAAAACACCTGTGCTAGTATGAGCAGAGTCTGACTCTGACTGTATCAAAAGTTCAGAGGCTTTAAACCTTCAGCTGTTCGGATTAACATTTTCAAACTTTATAACACAGGAATCCTCCTCTCCACTTTATTTCGTCTCCCACTGTCCCAGTTTTAGGATCTCGCACTGAAGAGCCACCACTGCGTTTGTTTACCTCCGCTTGGCTTCTTAATGCGCCATCATTTAGAGATGAGTCACACACAAATAAAAAAAGAACCAGCCCATCTCATTGCCATGTCATGGATATTTTCCCGCTCAAGCGTGCCTCTTTCTCACCTCGTTGGTGTTCCAGCGATGGCGCTCCTTGGGCAGAGAGGAACATTTGGGTAGACACTCGAGCAGCTTCTTGGGAAGGTAGATCTTTAGCTGGCCTGGCTCATCTGGGGTCAAAGGGCGAGTGGGGGAGAAGAAGAATTAGGTGAATTAAATGAGGATATGCAAGAGAAATAAATATTAATCTATGAGCTGACTGATTAGAATAACTATAAAATATTCATGTGTATTATTAATAACATCTTAATGTGACAATAAGAAGGAGCTTTACTGTTCCAAAAAAAAAAAATATCTGACTCATAAAGCAACAGTTTTAATGAGTTTTTTTTTTTTTTTTTTTTTTTTTTTACCTTTTTTTTTTTTTAAAATAATTTTTTTAAAAAAAGACATTAAAGTTT
>NW_015117703.1:0-1184 GCF_001443285.1 Poecilia latipinna
TCCTCCTCTACCTGCTGTCAATGCAGATGACAAAATCACCTGCAAACATGAAGATTTACTGAGATCAGTCAGCAGATCCTACTGCATCTCTACCCATTCTATGAACCTATTTCTATCCCAGACTGCTCACTTCACCACTCACTCATTTCTCACTACAGACAAATGTCAGATGAGGATCATTTTGCTGAATGTGGACAAATATTTAATGTCATAAACTATTTCTTTTTATGTCTTTAAAGCTCTGAATTTGCTGCTGTGGGTCACAACAAACCAAGGTCAGTATTAATATTTCTACTCTGGAACTAGCAATGTTTGTACCATGTTTACCATAATATCCACACTTTGTTAGCTAAAAAAATAAATAAATCAAGGAAACTAGTGTAGCACGTTTTAGCAACCAAACCGTTCAAAGAGCTTTACATAATAAAAACACAAAAATACAAATTTATAAAAAACATCATCTCAATTGTTTTGAGAAACCAGTAAAAACTTTACATTTTGATGGTGTCGTCATCAAAATCATCAATACACATCAGAATGTTTATCAGTGTTTCATTTATTATTGTTCAATAGCAGTTAGACTTAGAGTTGTCTAGGTTCAAAGTCTCATGGTTTCAGCTGTTTTTCAGTTTTCATGAAGTTTGCTGCAGATATGTGGTGCATAGAAGCTGAATGCTGCTTCTCCATGTTTGGTTCTGGTTCTGGATTCACAGCAGAACCAGAACCAGAACCTGAGAGGTCTGAAGGTTGATCCAGCAGCAGCAGATCTTCAATCTGTTCAGTGATTTATAAACTACCAGCGATTTAAAGTCTGTCAGTGAAGGAGTGAAGAACTGGGTGATGTAGAACTGGGTGATATAGAACTGGGTGATGTAGAACTGGGTGAGAACTGGGTGATGTAGAACTGGGTGACGTAGAACTGGGAGATGTAGAACTGGGTGACGTAGAACTGGGAGATGTTGGCCGTTGCTTTAGGTTAAAAATTGTTGTAGCACAACTTAACTGTCAAAATAAATAGTTTAGTAGAAGTCTTTATATTTTCCTCAGGAAATCTTAATCTAAGCAGTGTTTGTTTTTTTATTTAAAAGCCCAATTTAAATATTTTTAAACATAAATACAGTTAAAGCACAAAAATGCAGCCCATGCTAGACTGGAAATAAAGAAAATAAAAACTTTGTGAAATT